>NC_035109.1:147908362-148208362 GCF_002204515.2 Aedes aegypti
AATATCAAGTTTGATAGTAAACATGTGACGTCACTCCTATCGTACCATATACCTTCCGGACCACTACATCATTTTTTTCGCAAATTTGTTCGAGGTGGATAGGAATGGCGTCGTCAAGTAGCAACTGTAAAAAATATCACCTTCTTAATATAGTACACCGTGGTTTTGATTTTCCTAATTTCATAATCCCTACGCCTACTTTATTGAAAACGGAAATAAATTACATACTAGATCAATGAACATTCACGCTACTACATTATTATGTCTTCTTATTTATGCAGTCTCTTTATTCTATGAATTCATATAAGTTCAAACTATATAATACCTTTCAGAAAGAATATGCCAAGGGCGACGGTTCCGGTCTGATAGAGAATTATATTGGAAAATTTGTAGATTTATGTACCAAGAATATCCTTGTGCTTGGTACAGAATATATGCAAATAAAACATCTTTTGATACCAATGCGTTAACTTAATAAATATGAATATATATAGAAGTAAAAGATGAGAAGCTGGTTTTATTCCTGTAATGACGTGATGCCAGAATATAATAGATTATAAGGGCTATTAATTTTGTTTGTAGGATGAATCCAAACATTTATTATTCAAAACTTTTGACAGGATTTGAATTTTAAATTTGATACTCAATTCAATTCGTTATTTAATGAAAACACTTTTTGTGATTTTGAGCTTCTCTTAAATAACATTGTCATGCTGAATGCCTTACATATGCTAATATAAATTGTTTTCAATTTTAAGCCCAAATTTAAAAACTTAACAATACATAAATCCCTTTGATGCACATTTAAAGTACATTGGAATTCGAACTGAACATATGTCAATGCATTAATAGTACTCTTGTATTGGAAAGTTTATTAAATTATTCGGAAACATATCTTCGAAGGCGCCCTCACAAACGCCTGGGTATAGAAGCGCCCCTTGGACTAGCAACGCCCTCCTCCCCAAAAAGACGACTAAGTAGCTCAAACTTTACGACGACAGGGCTGACCACACCTTTGCCGGTTTTTCATTAGAGTAAAGTGGGGTAAAATTTCGAGAGTTCTGTTTGATCTTTCGACCTTGACGCTTGCTTCTGCGGGAGCGGATGACGAGGGCAGGATCACACATGTCGCGCGTCGGTCGAGTAAAGTGAAAAAGTGCCGCGATCGGTTAATTCTGTTTGATCTTCGACCTTGACGATTGCTCCTTGGCAGTGCGTCAAGAAAACCCGAGCCCCCAGTTGTTTTCCCTCTCGGGTCGTGCGCCTATTTTCTCTGAGTGCTTTAATATAGCCGAGCAAACGAGTTAAGCTGAATGTGGATTGTTGCTGCTCAGTCAGGGATGACGGATCAATTGGTGAGCTCGTTTCATGCTACTATTTCTAATCTATAAGATATGTATGACTGCACATTTAATCGATACAACGGAGGGACGTAAATATGATTTTTCAACAAACTATGAATGGTTCGTCACTGTGAGTGTCGACATAAACTCTAATTCATGAATTATTTATGTTTAACATTTTTTTGTTTTCAAAACACCCCTTTCTTTTTATCTTTATTTTTGTAATTATAAAAAAAACTTTGAATGGTTCGACACTACAAGTGTAGACTTGCGAAAGGTTCACTTTATTCAACAAACTTTGGATGGTTCGCCACTGTAAGTGTCGGCATAAGAGTGGGAGTGTTCTATGATGTTCCAGCCAATCGAGTTTTTGTTTCTTTTCAAATGAGTAAAATATAGTAACACATGCTTTCGTCCTGACAGCTGTAGGAGTGTTACATTTAGATATTTGTTCAACAAACTTTGAATGGTTCGTCACCTCAAGTGTCGGCATAATTTTCCTTTACCTAGAAATTGTTCATATCAAATGAAAATATTATATTTTCATAAAAGCATATTTACATTTGACAAAAAAACTATTTATCATGGTCTAATCACTTATCAAAGTGAATCCTGTGACCCAACGATCCTCCCCATTGACAAACATCTTTCCCAGTAACCTTTGTGGAGATGCAGAGGCAAACACGGTCTCCAAATAGCAAAGGTTACACACTAACATTCCTTCCCCCAATCCCACCTGACTGCAAGGACGTGGCCGGTGCCGTTATTGACCCTGTATAAATAGAGGCACTGAATTATGCACACTGAAGAAGATTAGGCCAATCCCAGCCGAACTTCTAGTTGATTCTTTGTGCATTTTCACTGACTTCGGTCAATCACGGAATAGCAACCATTGATATGTGTAATCAGTCTAAGCTAAGCTAAGAGTAAAGTGGGGCAAAATTTCGAGTAAGGCAAAAACATGGTTCTGAAATTTCAACTGCACTTCAGGTTTAATGTTATAAACATCACTGTGATATCTAGCTCTTGATCAAATTTTAAGGCTGACCATGTTGTGTGATGTACCAAAATGTAATATGTTGTTAATAAAATGTTCATAAAAGTTTGATATAGTTTTACCAATGTCGATGTGTCCTTTTCTAATATTCCAAATTTCGTGTTTTACTCAGCAAAATACTAGTTTCGAATTTTTGCCCTACCGATTGGATAAAATTTCGTTCAAGATAATCAATTTTAAAACTTTTGTAACTGTTATATTGTGACATAGCTTTGATAACATCAAAGGTCTACTGTGTGGTATTTATTCCATTTTCACTTATTATAGTTTTCCTGGCAATGTTGATTAATTCACTAAAGTCTAACTTTTGCCCCACCTTACGCTATGGCACTCTGTGGTTACCGAAGATTTCGCCCCATCCGTGAAAGTGAGGATAATATCCAGCAGGAATCACATTCCCAACCATCATTCATTGCCCATCACCATCGTTGACATCCTCTTTGGCTGCTATGGAAAAAAGTGAAGCCACGTGGACGTGGAGACTTTCCTGGAGCTAGTCCCATTTCAATTTGTGCAGTTTAGCCTTGTGTATGAATGGGCTTCTAGCAGTTTAGCGAGCTCTAACATGGTAATCTAATGAAATTAGTGCTCGCTTCGTGGTGTGGACGTGTGGTAATGCTATTTCAGCTCTAGCGAGGGAAGGCGAGTTTAGCGTTCAAAGTTGGCAGCCGAAAGCCAGATAAATTGAAATTTCATTCAAATTATATCCTAATCAACTGGCGCAAAGTATGTGTCATTCCCCGATGACTGTTCGAAAAGTGGTCTCTGCATGTGGTCGTCGACGGTGGTTTTTGCAACTTTGTCAGTCTGCCATGTTCCATGATGCATGGGTAGAGTAAAACCGCCTCGAGTCGATATTGAAGGGAACGTCGAGATGCGAAAGAGAAACCATTTGGGGAATTATTCAGATTGGATAATCAACAATTTTATCGAACGTATTGTTAACTCAATATTCTTTGTCCAAAACGGAAACATTGTTAGGATGATGTAGAATCAGTAAATTTCATAAATGATTTATCTCGTATGTGATATACTTTTTTACACTGTAATCTAAATCCACGCATTAGATCGGAAGACCGGATTCGGCCTTTCTTAGCCGAGTGGTTAGAGTCCGCGGCTACAAGGCAAAGCCATGTTGAAGGTGTCTGGATTCGATTCCCGGTCGGTCCAGGATCTTTTCGTAATGGAAATTTCCTTGACTTCCCTGGGCATAGAGTATAATTGCACCTGCCACACGATATACGAATGCGAAAATGGCAACTTTGGCAAAGAAAGCTCTCAGTTAATAACTGTGGAAGTGCCCAAAAGAACACTAAGCAGGAAAGCAGGATCTGTTCCAGTGAGGACGCAATGTCAAGAAGAAGAAGAAGAAGAAGAAGAAGAAGAAGAAGAAGAAGAAGACAATGCAGATCTCACAGACATTCCGGAATGGAACGTTTAAACGCGTTTGTCCATATCTGTCTTTGTATTCGTCTCCAATAAACTCTCGGCATCTGAAATAAATCCGGTAGTATTCGCCCTGCCCCGGTATTCATATTACCCCCATCTTGAGTGATTCTACTAATCAAAATTTTTTTCAGAGATGAGTGATTCCAAGCAACAGCACCAACATTTGGTAAATTTTTTAATTCATTTTTTTCTATTGAGCTGAAACTTTGCACAGTTTTCCAGTTCCATCTAAATCGTTATTTTCCGATATTAAATCTTCAAGTTGAGTCACGACTAACTTTTCAAAAGGGTGTATGTGAAAATGGTTCAAAAATATTCAAAAAGCTGCACAGCAAAAACGGTTCGTTCGATTGTTAGACAACTAAAGAAATAAAGTTAGACAACTGATAAAGATTCCAAAAAAAAACACACAGTAAAAAATTATTTCCCCTCAAGTATAAAATTTGGGCCGGTCTCATCGGGAATTACTCATATTCGACATTCCTCCCCTTTTCTCTGATGCAAGCGCCCACCCCTGATTCAGATAGAAGAAATGTTTCTTTCCGTTTATTTTTGTCTAACTGTTTTTGAATCATTACCCTAGAGCATAATTGTATGACATAAGTCTATTTTACAAATCGAGCAGATTCATGCTACTCTTCATCAAATGTCGATCAAATTAAGCATACCTTTTTTTCAAAAGTCACTCATCGACTGCCATAGTAATAATATCATATAGATAAGCAACTGTAAAAAAAAGTGACAGAGTCGTGTCGAGTGATTTTTTTAATCAACAGTGACTCCAATCGAGTCTTTTGGATCAACTTGACTTATAAAATAGGGCCTCAATTAATTAGATTATTAATATTTTTATTACATACACTCTGGTTATTGTTGAAGAATAATGACTGCAGTGGTTCGGTTCAGAATGGTTTTGATCACGGCATAAAAACAGGCTCTTTTCTGATGTAAATATCAAGTTTGATAGTAAACATGTGACGTCACTCCTATCGTACCATATACCTTCCGGACCACTACATCATTTTTTTCGCAAATTTGTTCGAGGTGGATAGGAATGGCGTCGTCAAGTAGCAACTGTAAAAAATATCACCTTCTTAATATAGTACACCGTGGTTTTGATTTTCCTAATTTCATAATCCCTACGCCTACTTTATTGAAAACGGAAATAAATTACATACTAGATCAATGAACATTCACGCTACTACATTATTATGTCTTCTTATTTATGCAGTCTCTTTATTCTATGAATTCATATAAGTTCAAACTATATAATACCTTTCAGAAAGAATATGCCAAGGGCGACGGTTCCGGTCTGATAGAGAATTATATTGGAAAATTTGTAGATTTATGTACCAAGAATATCCTTGTGCTTGGTACAGAATATATGCAAATAAAACATCTTTTGATACCAATGCGTTAACTTAATAAATATGAATATATATAGAAGTAAAAGATGAGAAGCTGGTTTTATTCCTGTAATGACGTGATGCCAGAATATAATAGATTATAAGGGCTATTAATTTTGTTTGTAGGATGAATCCAAACATTTATTATTCAAAACTTTTGACAGGATTTGAATTTAAATTTGATACTCAATTCAATTCGTTATTTAATGAAAACACTTTTTGTGATTTTGAGCTTCTCTTAAATAACATTGTCATGCTGAATGCCTTACATATGCTAATATAAATTGTTTTCAATTTTAAGCCCAAATTTAAAAACTTAACAATACATAAATCCCTTTGATGCACATTTAAAGTACATTGGAATTCGAACTGAACATATGTCAATGCATTAATAGTACTCTTGTATTGGAAAGTTTATTAAATTATTCGGAAACATATCTTCGAAGGCGCCCTCACAAACGCCTGGGTATAGAAGCGCCCCTTGGACTAGCAACGCCCTCCTCCCCAAAAAGACGACTAAGTAGCTCAAACTTTACGACGACAGGCTGACCACACCTTTGCCGGTTTTTCATTAGAGTAAAGTGGGGTAAAATTTCGAGAGTTCTGTTGATCTTTCGACCTTGACGCTTGCTTCTGCGGGAGCGGATGACGAGGGCAGGATCACACATGTCGCGCGTCGGTCGAGTAAAGTGAAAAAAGTGCCGCGATCGGTTAATTCTGTTTGATCTTCGACCTTGACGATTGCTCCTTGGCAGTGCGTCAAGAAACCCGAGCCCCCAGTTGTTTCCCTCTCGGGTCGTGCGCCTATTTTCTCTGAGTGCTTTATATATAGCCGAGCAAACGAGTTAACTGAATGTGGATTGTTCTGCTCAGTCAGGGATGACGGATCAATTGGTGAGCTCGTTTCATGCTACTATTTCTAATCTATAAGATATGTATGACTGCACATTAATCGATACAACGGAGGGACGTAAATATGATTTTTCAACAAACTATGAATGGTTCGTCACTCTGTGAGTGTCGACATAAACTCTAATTCATGAATTATTTATGTTTAACATTTTTTTGTTTCAAAACACCCTTTCTTTTATCTTTATTTTTGTAATTATAAAAAAAACTTTGAATGGTTCGACACTACAAGTGTAGACTTGCGAAAGGTTCACTTTATTCAACAAACTTTGGATGGTTCGCCACTGTAAGTGTCGGCATAAGAGTGGGAGTGTTCTATGATGTTCCAGCCAATCGAGTTTTTGTTTCTTTCAAAATGAGTAAAATATATAACACATGCTTTCGTCTGACAGCTGTAGAGTTTTGATTTGGAGAGTCATGGTATTAACTCCAATTTGTCAAAAATGTCGAATGTGACTGTTATGCAGTTATGGGCAGTCTAACTCTTAGACAAGATTGACGCATCCTCCAACAGTCGAAAGCTGTCCTGGCCATGTCCTTGCGAAAGCTGGGGAATGGGAAAGGTTGATTAAGGCCGGAAACTCGAAATTTTACTTTTGTCACCCCTCCTTCAAAGTTTTCAAAAAGTCAGAGGGTGAAATAAATAAAATGTCTTATTTTTTGTGTTGGTTTTCATTGTTTTTTTTTTTGTATTTTTAGATTCAGATGAGATAACAAGAGTTATTGGATTAAGAGTCCTAAATCTGTTCGTTAATGCTTATATGTGCGGGATTTTTATTGAACATTTTTCTTTTAAAATCAAGTTTACGCCACTTTCGCTGTGACAGTGTAGCCTTTGGAAAAAGAATATTTTAGTGATTTCGATGAATTATTTTTTATAAAAACTTTCAATGAACAATCAGTTTGTAAAATCAATTCAGCAATTGGATCTTAAAATTTATTTTTATTTGAATACATGTTTTCCTAGTTCTTCTTCTGGATGTATAATTATTGATAGCGTGATCATCATCTTCAAACTGCATATCAAATGTCCTTGTCCTTGTCTTCATTGTATTCGTGTAAACGTTATGATTCTAT
This sequence comes from Aedes aegypti, assembly GCF_002204515.2. Lineage (NCBI taxonomy): Eukaryota > Metazoa > Arthropoda > Insecta > Diptera > Culicidae > Aedes > Aedes aegypti. The sequence continues at coordinate 147,915,604 of NC_035109.1, forward strand.
TTTTTCGTTAAAGAATATAAGCTCTATAAGTAAAAAGCCGTAAATAGAAAGAATGCCAACAAAGCTGCTTTTCAGGGCACGTACAACTAGAGACAATAGAAATTTACGATTTCGCGGAAGCCGTGAAATTAGGCCGTCGACGCAAAATTCGTTTGTTTGTTTTAATTCATATGAAAAACGCAATAATTTTCAGTTTATTTCCTATTAAAATGGTTTGTTTATTTTAAAGTTAAGGTTCCTCCACCAATTTTCGTATCATTTAGTTTATCTTGGACTTCTTCTGATAGCTTGTTTCGTTTTAAATTTTTAATTGCTACTCTGAAAATAAACTTATTACCTTGATTTGTAAAATACAAATTACAATTATTAACACATTGCTGAGTTAACACATTTGAAATATATTTTCACTTGAGTGCAAAATTTGACCAAAAGTACCAAAAGTAATCTAGTGAAATATTTTTCCAAAAAAAATGTTATATGTTAAATCAAATTTAAATAATCTAAATTTATTTTAAAGTTGCATCCAAGTGCAACATATCTGCAGTGTTCATAAAATTGTAAATAGCTTAAATACAATTTGAAAGCTTAATATTGTCTCTCATCAAAACTCAAAAAAAAAGGAAGGAAAAAAAATTGGAGATTGTTGTTATGAAAAATCGGCCTCCCTCTCCCTCGTCACATATCGTCACAAATTCGCGAAAACCCCCCTCCCCTCTAAAATGCTACGTCATTTATGAACGACCCCTTACACCAAACAGGTGCATTCGTGTCAGTTGAAATGATTTGAAAACAAATTTGTTGGCGATAAAATCCTAACTGTCATGAGCCTTGATAGGGAATTTGCAGCGTGCGGTTTTGCAATAAAAATGTTCCTGTTCAATCAAATAAAAGCGCATTTTTTTAAAGTCTGAAGAGATCGCACGAATAATTATGCTTTCTCTCAAGTTCATTTCTATAGATGTTCCAAACACTAGGTCACGACAAAAATTATCAACTGGTTCGGCACTGTGTCGGCATAAACTCTTATTCATACATTATTCATGTTTTACATTTTTTCAAAACACCTTTTTCGTTTTACTTTATTTTAGTAATTTAAAAAAAGCTTTGAATGGTGACACTGTAAGTGTAGAATTACAAATGGTTCACTTTAGTCAATAAACTTTTAATGGTTCGCTACTGTAAGTTTCGGCATAAGAGTGTTTATGATAGTCCAGCCAATCGAGTTTTTTCTTTTCATAAAATATGATAACACATGCTTTTGTCCTGACAGCTGTAGGAATATTACGTTTAATATGTCTTTGGTTTAACTGTTTGTTCAATAAACTTTGAATGGCTCGTCCCTTTAAGTGTCGACATTATTGTCTTCTACTTGGAGATTCTTCATAACAATTGAAAATATTATATTTATAAGCATGTTTATATCTCACAAATAATTGTTTATTATGGTCTAATCGCTTATGAAAGTGAATCCTGTGTCCCAACGATCCTCCCCATTAACAAACATCTCTCCCAGTAATCTTTGTGGAGATGCAGAGGAGATCACGGTCTCCGAATAGAAAAAAAAATACACAGCATTCCTTCCTCCAATCCTACCTGACTACAAGGACGTGGTTGCCGCCGTTATTGACCGTGTTTGAATAGAGGCACTGAAGAAGATTATGGCCAATCCCAGCCGAACTTTTAGTTGATTCTTTGTGCATCTTCACTGACTTCGGTCAATCACGGAATAGCAACCATTGATATGTGTAGTCAGCCTGAGCTATGTTAAACTACGCCAATAGTAGGTCACAGTAGGTTTGTCACTTACACTTCTTTGTTTCTAACCCCCTCAAGTATAAAAGTTTGGGCCGGTCTCATCGGGAATTACTCATATTCGACATTCCTCCCCTTTTCTCTGATGCAAGCGCCCACCCCTGATTCAGATAGAAGAAATGTTTCTTTCCGTTTATTTTTGTCTAACTGTTTTTGAATCATTACCCTAGAGCATAATTGTATGACATAAGTCTATTTTACAAATCGAGCAGATTCATGCTACTCTTCATCAAATGTCGATCAAATTAAGCATACCTTTTTTTCAAAAGTCACTCATCGACTGCCATAGTAATAATATCATATAGATAAGCAACTGTAAAAAAAAGTGACAGAGTCGTGTCGAGTGATTTTTTTAATCAACAGTGACTCCAATCGAGTCTTTTGGATCAACTTGACTTATAAAATAGGGCCTCAATTAATTAGATTATTAATATTTTTATTACATACACTCTGGTTATTGTTGAAGAATAATGACTGCAGTGGTTCGGTTCAGAATGGTTTTGATCACGGCATAAAAACAGGCTCTTTTCTGATGTAAATATCAAGTTTGATAGTAAACATGTGACGTCACTCCTATCGTACCATATACCTTCCGGACCACTACATCATTTTTTTCGCAAATTTGTTCGAGGTGGATAGGAATGGCGTCGTCAAGTAGCAACTGTAAAAAATATCACCTTCTTAATATAGTACACCGTGGTTTTGATTTTCCTAATTTCATAATCCCTACGCCTACTTTATTGAAAACGGAAATAAATTACATACTAGATCAATGAACATTCACGCTACTACATTATTATGTCTTCTTATTTATGCAGTCTCTTTATTCTATGAATTCATATAAGTTCAAACTATATAATACCTTTCAGAAAGAATATGCCAAGGGCGACGGTTCCGGTCTGATAGAGAATTATATTGGAAAATTTGTAGATTTATGTACCAAGAATATCCTTGTGCTTGGTACAGAATATATGCAAATAAAACATCTTTTGATACCAATGCGTTAACTTAATAAATATGAATATATATAGAAGTAAAAGATGAGAAGCTGGTTTTATTCCTGTAATGACGTGATGCCAGAATATAATAGATTATAAGGGCTATTAATTTTGTTTGTAGGATGAATCCAAACATTTATTATTCAAAACTTTTGACAGGATTTGAATTTTAAATTTGATACTCAATTCAATTCGTTATTTAATGAAAACACTTTTTGTGATTTTGAGCTTCTCTTAAATAACATTGTCATGCTGAATGCCTTACATATGCTAATATAAATTGTTTTCAATTTTAAGCCCAAATTTAAAAACTTAACAATACATAAATCCCTTTGATGCACATTTAAAGTACATTGGAATTCGAACTGAACATATGTCAATGCATTAATAGTACTCTTGTATTGGAAAGTTTATTAAATTATTCGGAAACATATCTTCGAAGGCGCCCTCACAAACGCCTGGGTATAGAAGCGCCCCTTGGACTAGCAACGCCCTCCTCCCCAAAAAGACGACTAAGTAGCTCAAACTTTACGACGACAGGGCTGTGCTCATGCAATGGATATTGCTACAGACCAAAGCACTGGACCGATTCTATCGATTAACCCGATCGAAGCACCCGAGCTATCAAACATCTAATCTACTGGAGGAGTTTGGCGAAACCAGCCAGAAACCAATCACCCAACCAAGCAACACAAGGAAGCAACGACCAAACAAACAAATTCAATCATCTGGCATTATTCCTGGAACACCAAACACTGGTTCTCGGAACCACAGAACGACAAATGGTTCTTTTCAGGACTACCAAAATAAGTCCAAAAAGAGTTAACTTCTGAAAACTTCATCCGATCAATAACAACACAAAACTAGTACACTTACAAATTCATACACTTGACAAATCAAATTATTATTCATCGTAGTTCTACGTCAACCCCGCGGTAATGTAATAGACATTACCCACCCCAATTTTTTTTCCTGTTTTGGAGCGTCTTGCTGGGTAGTGCTTCGTGAAGCCCAAGCAGGACAGTTCGGTTTTGCGTCGTCCGATAGATTTGGCTCACGGTTTCGCGCATGTTTTCGTCGCCGGAGATTTTTTTTCCTGTTTTGGAGCGTCTTGCTGGGTAGTGCTTCGTGAAGCCCAAGCAGGACAGTTTTTACATTCAGAAATGGAATAGTGAAAAGTGAAAAATGAAAAAGTGATTTGTTTGATTTGTGTCCTCAGTACTGTAGGTTTTTGGCTGCCCTAAGTTCACCGAACCATCCGGAAGTGACAGGCAGCACATAAATTTAGAGAATCAATCCGGTGAGTTTGTTCCAGTATGATACTTTTTCTTTTGTGAGCCTTCCGGATCGTTTTTGTCCGCGTCGTGGAACTTCTGATCGTTTCTTGAACGGAAAATGTTATTTTCGGAGTTTGATAATTATGTTCAGATTGCGCATTCTGTCCGGGCGGGTGTTACGCAACTAACAATCGGTTGTGGATGCTTTTTAACCGTTCGATGACCCTGGAGGGATCGATTCTGCTTTTCGTATAATTTTGAGCAGAAAAACCGACTGTGTTATCCTAGGGTGTTTAGTTCGAACGCGCTTCCTTTCGTTTTTAGATTATCTAAAAATACAGTACCACCCAGTACAGTTTTTCAATAGGCGTGATTTTTTTTTTACGCGTATCGTTATTTATACAATCCGATGACCCTGGAGGGATCGGTTTTGCTTTTTACTGGTTATTGAGCAAAAATATTACTGCACAACCGACAAGCATTTCGCGAAATACTATTTATACTATAAATAAGCTATTGTTTTCTCTTTTGATTGCCGGCATTCAAAAGATTAACTTGAAAACGCTTAAACAACAAATATTTATGGTCTATCGCTAGCTTTCTAGGCGAATCCTGACAATATACCTTCCCCAACCTCCAACTCCGTAGCACTTATGAGGGTGTCGCTGAGTCGGTGGCCTCTCATTAAGTAAGTGCTACATCAACATTTCCTTCCCCTATCCCAAGTTACGGTAAAGATGGGCGTGGCCGGGAATAGCGATATTCATGCTTTTAGTATTCTTGTTTATGATTTGAACAAGGTATACTTCCCTGCCTTGTTCTTGAAAGTAGTCAGGATGAGATTATTAAAAAGAAACATGAATGTTGCTAGTATCCAATCTACGAAGTATACCGTAACTACGCTAACGCTAACGCTAACGCTAACGCTAACGCTAACGCTAAATTTTGAAATAATCACTCCCGAAAGGGATATCGTAAGATGAGAGACAATATAAGGACATGCTAGTCGGGCTAAAAATGCGTTTCATGTTAAAAATGTTGAGCCTATTAGATTTTATTTTACCCCCAGTGGAAATGAGAACAAAGCTGTTGAAAATTTGTCTATCTATTAAGCTACCCTATAACCTTTCAATACCCGGAGAACCGAATTCGGAACACGGAATTAAAATTTAGATGTAATAAATATTCTATATTGATCTGCTAATGAATTGGGTAGATATATCAAGTTCCATCGTTTTATGTGAAAAAAACGATTGGAGTTCGCTTTTATCTGTTGTGCAAAATATGTTTGACTCTAGCTTGTTGGATTTTCGCACCTATTTCTGAGTGGAGCATATTTCAAGTAACCCCTGCCATGACAAACTAGTTTTGGGTACATTGAAGCATCCCCATTACCATAAACTGCTTCCGAAAGGTGATTTGTTTTTGGGTCGAAAATCAAAGTATAAATGTTGAAGTTCGATACGGAACGCAATTTATTCAGCTATTCCTCCCATAGGCAATGCGCAGAACATAGTTCTCCAATAGGCCAGTAAATTCCTACGCCTTCGCAACAACTACGACCGAAACTCGAATAAAACTTTTCCTGAACTTAACGCTTAAAATATTCATCGCTCGGAGATGAAATAAAAATTTTGAATTGCAAATATCTTCCTTCTCTACTAGACTTCGCATCGGCTGTCAAACAACTGCTAGCTCTTCTTCGGCTCTCGCTCTCTAGAATAGGCTGCCTGCCATCAGTGCTGCAGACCCAGAATCGATTATTATGCAGTAAATTATAAGGAAATGTACAACTTCGGAAAACAATCTCACCCCTTCGCCATGCCAATCTCCACTCACAAACAGTAGCGTATCTAGGGGGTTGTGGTCCGCACCGGGCCACAAGTTCCTAGGGACCTCAAAATCATGGTTAAAATTTCTCAAAGCAGTATAATTTCATTTTTTTTACAGTTATTTTTTTACTCACAATTGGAGCAATATTTATGAAAATCTATCATTGCACTTGCTATCTGTTACACCAGTGATTCCCAAAGTGGGCGATTTTCAGGCTCAAGGGGGCGAAAATTTGTAAAACAGAATTTGGGGGGTGAAAAGTTAAGAAAGGGGGCGAAAAGGCTAACACGGAATCATTTGAAAATAATTACGCATAACCTTTGGAGGACACACATCTGAAGGTTAATCAATTCCATACTTAACTAATTCCAGGATTTTTAACCTTAGATCGATATATCTCTAATCGGGGTCATTTTAAAATTATGATAGACTACACTTGATAATTGTCATACACAAAATGTTTGTGTTATGCATTAAGGTTCTTTGATATCATAAGAGTTTTTTAGAATGGTCAGTATTTGAGATTTTCACAAGGTCGGATGGTAAGTCACAGATAACATTTAAAACACAACATATTTTAGATGTACAAAACATGTATCTGAGAATTTTTAGATTTTTTTGCAAATGAATTTTGAGGTTTTGAAGCTTATATTTCTTTTATTGGCATCCAGCTTTTTACGGAGAAAAACTACAGTACCCATTCTGCACTCATTTTTATCATTTCAGAAACAAATTTTTAAAAATTTAGCGGATAAAAATCAGATTCTAACGACAAAACCTTTTGATGCCGAAGACGAAAAACACTACTTAAACAAAAAAATGAAGAAATATCATAGATGCGTCCTCCAACTACGCCACTAGTTAGCGCCGTTGCATATATTATATTCAAATAGTTTAAACTGGGCCGAACTTGTATCAAAAACTGATTTAGTAGCCTGTAATGCACACAAAATATTGTGAAAATTGCTACTATAAATTGTAGTCTAGTATATCATTCCTAACAATTGGGGATTATCGATATTTAAGAAAATATTTTTAAATGTACTTAATAGTTATTGTATTATGATTCTATGGACATGCGAGTCTAAGACATTTTCAGTGCCTCATTAAAATATTGAAATCACATATCAGGGGGGCGATTCCACATAAATAATGGCCTCAAAGGGGCGAGCGTTGGAAAAGTTTGGGAAGCACTGTGTTACGCGGTGATAGATAATCATTTCTTTGAATTAGAACAAAAAAAACTGTGATATTTTTTTAGTTTTGATGATCGTTGATGATTTTTGAGCCTGTACACTAGATACAGGGTCGGTGATGTCAGCTCGAATAAATAGCTATATTGAATTTTAAAGAATGCGAACAAAAACTGATTTCAAGTAACGAATTCGGCAAAATTGTGCGTGTATTCCAGGCGTAGGGTGATAAGCTAATATCCATCGTATTGAGCTTTGATCAGTGAAAACCTGCATTTTATTTTTCCAGTATTGAAGTGAATGATGCTGATACAATGCGATGCCAAACAATTCTTGCCCAAAACGGCTTTCGCATTGTGCAATACGATTTTGATAAATCTTGATCGTTTATTGGAAATAATGCAATGAAATTATTACTTACCGTGGTCTCTATTCGTCGTATCATTTTCATTTCTGTTGCAATCAGTTTTCAGATTCGTCTCATAACTAATGGCTCACTGTGATATAGTGAGTGGTCAAAATAAAACACATAAACGCTATCATCATATGTATAAAATCCCAGAGTTGTCTGTCTGTCAGTAACGCTTTGAAATTTTTCATCGAAAAGTTACATTGAACGCTATTAGCGCAACAGTAAGTTAAGAGCACTACAACAGTCAATTTTAATACTAGAGCTTTACAACTGCTTATTTAGAGCACTACAACAAACACATGATAGATTATTCTCGAACTTTCATCATTGTCGTTTTCGTTTTAAAGAACTTGGTAGATGATCAAAACCTAAACAACCAAAATTCAAGTAAATTGAAGTTTGATCGGATTCAATTCGGGTTGCGGTTGAATATTTGATTCATAACGATGTTTGCCAATTCCAACCTAGGTTCAAAGACGAATTCGACATAAGCAAAGGTCGAATAATGAGATGAATGTGCAACAAATATTCGAGTTGTTTTATTTACAGTAAAACCTACACTGCCCATAACTGGATTTTTGTAACATTCGACAAAAGTGGCATTGAGTACAGAGTAAAGTGTGCTTTTTATGGCTTCATGCTTTATGCTTTTTATGCGAGAAAACTAAAATTTCTAAAAATTACCAAGAACTCAAAAGTGCTTATTTTTGGCTGAAGTTTTGTACAACTCTCATCACATACGTACTAAGTGAATGGTCAAAAAATAATTCTGATAAATATTTCATTGCCACTTCATTACGAGGCTCATGTATAAGCTCAATGTGACTGTTATGCGATTACAATTGCCTATGTGGCAAAACAACTTGGTACCGTAAAATGGGGTAAGGTTGATCACTTTTGAACGATTCTGTTCTATATATTCTAGTAGGATGCATGTATTCTCATCCAAATATTTTTAAAACCTGTACTGATTGGATGTTTATCGAATCATACAAAAAATTTTGTTATGAATTGTTATCATAATAACAAAAACATTTTGTAGAAATCAAAAAATGGAATTTTTGATTCCGGGGTGAAGTTGATCAATTACTGTGACTGGTTTCCTAAAATAAAGAGATATGCTTTTTAATAAATTGGGGATCACTGATCCCGAATCAAGTCTCAAAAATCTTACAACTTGTTGATAAATCGGTCAATTTTAGAATTGAATGTTGTGAAATCCAGAATACACCAAATAAAGCGCCTAAAGGTATGCAATTTTCTTTGAAATTAGCAACTCGCTCACAAAACGAACATTTTTATCACTGAATATGATTTTTTATCCTCAATGCAAATATAAAACTGGGTTCATAGAACATATCTGGAATGTACGAAGCAGTTTATTTAAATGGTGTCTTTATATAGCCTTGGCAATAGTCGAATTTTTGGGGTAGAACCCTTCAACAGTTCATCGAACATTTCTTTAAAAATCTGTTTTTCCATGGTATAACTATCTTGAACGACGAACCGAATTTAGAAACATTAAGAGCAGCTATCAGGTTATACGATATGACATAACTTGTGATAATTGAAAACGGATAATAGCTCTCCTGGCAGTTCATACATGTGGGTACGGGAATGATCAACTTCTCCCCACTGATCAACTACACCCCGAATAACGGTATTTCTTTCTAACTTTCTAGAACAATCTCACAGGTTGCAATTAGTTGATCGAAAGTATTTATCATTTGGTGACTCTCCACGGTATTAACTCGAAATTGTCAAAAATGTCGAATGTGAAAAATACAGTGACTCAATTTCATTTTCGAACGGGGCACTGTCTTCATATCAAGTTGGTATAAAACTATTAAATGGTGCATGGACTTCGATATACTTTATCAATAACGAAGGTCATATGTATCATCTATTGTTTGGCAATGACAAACTGTATTCATTTGCTTAAATCTTTGGAATAATGGAAAAGTATTGAGTTTGTGTCTATAATCGACCCAATACCATATTCGTTCACCTAACAAAAAAGAAATATACAACATTCAAAACTAATTTTTATTGGACTAGATGATTGCTTAAGTTCTTCGTTGTATTGTTCAGATGTAGTAGAGTAAATTTGGAAAATTTATAAGCGGACATATTTGAAACTTAAGTAAATTTAAGAAAAATACCTCTTTCCATTTTTTTGCTAAAATATTCAGTTAGTCGAACAATAACTTACATTTTTTTCAACATCACTTCCTTAAGAATGATGGTTTGTTTAACATACATACTTAACATAGTGGGGGTAGAGAGGGAGGGTATCAGACTAATTGCAGACTGGATGAGGGATTCGTGGAAACCAGGCCCAAGTCAAGGAGGTGATCGCTGCTATGGCCAAAATTCTTGGATTTGGAACATAATTGATGATGTCTTCCAACAGTCTGCAATTATTCGACGCACCCTATAGGCAATACCTTGTTACAAACCACCAGACGGAAATCTTAATATGTATTGCGAGTTGCTGAATCATATAATATGATCAGTCGGTTGGAAGGAGATTCTCTACCCCTGAAGTGGATTGCGCATAGGTCTAAGTACTTATGGGTCCACACTCCATTTTGGCCCTTCATACAACCGATTAGAGAGTATTTTATAGTCCAGCACCTTGATCTTGCTATTAAGAGGAACCGTACGACATGGCAAGTCCTGCACTGGTGGTGGCTTTATATCACATCACATATCACATCACATCACACATCACTTCCTTAAGAATGATTTCTGCGAATATTGCACAAGTTTCAAAAAAATATAAGCAGTTTTAGAGTAGCTAGGAGTGGATATCGACAGCTTATACTTTTGGATCTTAGGTAATATAACATGTATAGCAAATGCAAAACCAAAAATTTCATTAAATTTCTCTCAGTTTGGCTCCTAAATGGATACACATAATCCATAGTTTATGTTCCTATCAAAACATTGCGTAATTATTATTTTTAATATACATTTCACTACCAAACATGATTAAAGAGATTTATAGAATAAATATTATTGCCGTAATCACAAAACAAACGTTTTCTAAAATGATGAAAACAACAGGATATATTCTAGTAAAAAGTATATCAATGCTCTCTGCTCATTCAAGTTATTTTCTATTGTTCATATTAAATCAATAAATTGAAAAATAGGATGTTATTTTGAATATAATTTGAATATAATTTCAAAGATGTATGAATATTGTGATAACATCAATTATGTGGAGGTATGTACAGCGTAGTTTAGGGTACTTTATTGTAAAACGAAGTTCAAATTATTTTTACAGACAAGTTCAAAATTAACCTTTACCTTTTATTTAGAATCAAAATTTGGTTTACATTAATTAAAAATATCATTTTAGAAGAGTTTCGAAGTTACAGCACAACAATTTTCTGAACTCAAAAAGGATAAAAACTGTTTATGATTTCTGTAAACTGTATACATTTCAACTAAAATTCTATCAGAGCTCACCAATACAATAAATAGATTGGATCTAATGACAAAAATGAACGTTATTGTTCGAATTATTGGATTTTATAACAAAAATCATTGGAAAACTGACATTTCTCATAATTTTACCTAAATTTCATATATGTCCGCTACTAAATTGTCAAAATGTACTTCACTACATCTGAACATCATAAAAAAGCACTAGCAATCAAATCGAGCTTTCAAATTTAGCTTTGAATGTGATACGTTCGAATTTTGCAAGGTGTACGAATATGGAATTGGGTGAATTTCGGACATAAAGTCAATACTTTTCCATTAATCCAAAGATGAATGTAAATGAAAACATTTTGTGATTGGCGAATAATAGATAACACCTATTATTTGATATTTCCATGAGGCGATGGTCACTCCTCCCTACTGTGATTTTGAATGATGACAATATATTACTGCAATATTCGAGAATTTTCGATATGAGTATTTTGTAATTCATAGAATATTCTGGAACTTTTTAAATATTTCACAACAGAAGAAACACTACAACAGCATTTACAGCTATAATTATTTCAGATTAGGACATTACAACAGCATAAAGGTCACGTGGTCGATTGACTATGGTCAGAGCATGAATTTAGACGATTTTGCGGTCATTAGTATCATGCACTTTAAAAGATTATACATAGCTTTTCGCTATGCAATTTTTTTTTGAACATGGCTAGCCATGTTGGGTAAGCTAGTAATAAAATATTAGACAAGATTATTTCGATCTTCGAGCATCCCGCTACATTCTACAGCATGACGAAACATGTGAATTTCCCTTAAAATTCATTGGCCCCATCAAAATACAGCCCAAACATATAAGCACAATTACTTTTGACCAAAGAAATGCATGACGGCTCACAGTGCAACGAAACCAAAACAATCAAAGGAATCGTTTTCTACGACGAACGTCACGCATACATTGATGCGTACAAGTTTTTTGCGGTCGGACTGTGAACACGGTCGGGCGAGTCATTTTCGCTTTGTGTTTGCCAGTGATGCCACATACAAAGATTTATCTGTATTTACACAGATTTTTTTCTCGTTCTTGCCTACAGATATCTGTGATCACAGATCATAGATTTTTGAGATAAACATGATTTTTAAGATTTTGAGATATTACGCGAGTTATACACATGAAGATATAAAGATGAAATAACATTACTCTACGATTTATTCTCTAATACCTTAATATTTTTAATTTTTAGAAACAATTATGCATATTTTTCTCTACTTTAAGTAGAACAAGTTAAAATTGAAAGTTGTTGGCATTCCAAGAACAGTCATAATACGTTTTCAAAAGTTCTTTTAGATTTAATAAGTACAAATTTTAAATTTTTACGCAACACAGATTTTTACCAAGATTTTTTGAGGTTGACTTAAGATAAAAAGATTTTTTCAACCTAAAACACAGATGAGTTCGAAAAAAATGTGGCAACACTGGCCCAAACTGAAGTGAAACGCCAGGCCCACAGTTACACGGGCCGAGTTGCCGCAGAAAATCTGGACTCACTGTCCAAAACATAAAGGGATCCGGTTGAAACCCCTCGCCGGCTGGGTCCGTCTTAGCATCACCCATCCACCTTGAAGCGTCTACCAGTGGAACATGTCGACCAACTTGGTTCGCAAGTGAATAAAATGCGCAAGTAAAAAAAAACATAATTTAAGCTTTTTCTTTTGTTCCAAACAAGCCCTTTAAATTGCATGGTCCCCACAATTCAAGCTGCCATCTTTTTTTGTTGTTAGTTTACATGCTGGAAACTACCTGTAAGTGGGTTGAAAGTCTACCTAATGGGTTGAAGTTTCTCCTCAGATCGCCCAAATAACACGGCCCGTGAAAAGTGTGCTGTGAACTCCTGTCTAGCAGAAAACAATACAGGGCAGTGGAGCTCAATCCTACAGGAGTTCCCCACCACACTTCGTAAACTATCAAACTTTACTTTTAACATTCGACCGTCGGTTATCTAAGTGTTCGAAAGTTATTACGCGTTGCAAGAAAAATTTTGATTCCTGGAAAATTCACCTACATCGAGCAGGAAATTTTCCAGGCAAAAAATCAAAGACAGCTATGCTCGTTACTAGGTTGTTAATTGTTTGGTTTGATTGATGACATTGAGAAATCTTGAGGATGATCGTTACGACTGTGTATTGCATGCTATGGGAACTGAAACATTACTATGTTTCGCATAAAAACGGCATGTTGACCCAATTACAGCTGCTGTGGAGCGCCCTTATTCTGTTTGGTAAGGTCTGGAGAGATTTGGAATAAGTACCATCCACTCATTTAGAACCCATAGAAATTCAGCACGATGCGATTTGGTTGTTCTTTTTACACTGGAGTGAATCACTCGAAATTAGATACGGGTTGCCATTTGCGGGAATTATGCGATATTAAGGTGATTATAGAACGAAGCCACAACTCAAATTTTCAAAAGCACAATACTTGAGAACCAAAAAGCGTTTCGCGTTGAAAATTTATCCCATTGGTCACAACCAGCAAGCAAGCAATTTGATTGATTTTCAACGCGAACTGTGGTCAGATTCTTCTGTCTTGTGCACTTATAAATTCAAAGTTTGGCTTCGTTTTATAATCACCTTAAACAACGTCCCTTATCGAGGAAAATTTGTATCAACAGCATTGCAAATCTTTGAAACGTTCCGACGGCAATATTTCTTATGCACTATTTATTGGAAATCTGCGATGTGACAGGAGAGGACCCCCAGCTAATGACTAATTTGATGATGCTACTATCAAACAGCACGCAAAGCACACTTTGTGAATTTTGTTCTGTGCGGAGATAGCTCGGTGTGCGTTATTTCCGCGAACCTATCCAAATTTTTAAATTTCCCCGCAATAACAAAAATCATACGAATTTTCCAAACGATTAGTTCTGCTATTTTTCCCCAAGTATAAGTTCTCCGGATGTCGTTTCCGCAAACTTCAATTACCCGAATGCAAATCCCCCGAATACCCCTGTTTCTCGAATGATCCATTTTGGGTCATCCGATATTCTTTATATGATTGGCGGCACTTCGGACTTTCACCGATGTCGGCATAATTGACAAGATGTGTTTAGCGCATTGTTTCCCTTATCTCGATTATCAAGGTACTAACTTGAGTATTGAACTTCTTTTTGAGTTTTCCGCAAGTAACGCAGCTCAAATAAGAATTGCACTGTTGTTTGTCGCTTCCCTCATATTTGGTCTATAGCAGTAAAAATAATTTAAAGATGTCTTCTATGGAAACCGAGGGAGACGAGAATGTCCATTGTTAGCGTGACATAATTTGTGCTCAACATCATTGAAATAGAATACAAAGTGTATTGAAATATACATCAGTCGAAAATGAAAGTTGGTGGTACACGCCGGTAAAAGGTTTTCCGGTAAATTACATTCCGGACAATGGTATAGTGCGTTTGAGCAAGATACCTCCGCGGGTAGTGGCGGAGAGCAATCTTTGCGGTATAAAGAAGGTGTCCTTTAATTACTTGTTATATCTACAATATTAACATTCAATTTACAAATAATAACAACATTTAAAAATAAATTTGCATTCGGGGATGCTGATGGGATCGGTTCTTCTATCTAGATGAGAACGAGTTACCGACTAAAAAACAATATGCTGAAAACCAAATTTGCACAGGTTTCGGGCATGTGCAGCTATTTATAAATTTAGGATCCAAAAATGTTCAAACATATTTTTATTTTAAAGCTCTCGTATTTTATCTTAACAGATAGGAATTTTAATTATTTGTTCAGCATATCGGACAGAATACTGTAAGTCAAATTGGGAAGGTTGTTTAAAAGTAAACCCGGACTTATGCATGTTTAGCCCAATCTCGAAACCAACGACGGTAACCAAAAACAAAAATTCTCATTATTCAGAAATGATTTTACCAATTTGCTCCATTCTTTCACTACAACCACTCACCAAAGTATTGTTTTGAAAAACAAATACATAATTGGCTTATGAAACTTATATAGCAAGGGATATTCACGTCAGTCAGTCGGGTCAGTCCCATCGAATTTCGGAATATCTCCGGAATCAAGTGACCAATGATGCAATTCGACATAGATTTTCAAAATATGAGAATGTTTATAGGCTTAATGGAAAAGTGGTGCAAAAATATAGAAAAACGAAATAGTTATCGTGATTAACATATTTTTGTGGTGAAAAATTATTGCTGCTGTAGAGTGTCGACAAAACGTCGAAAGCAGTCAATTTTCAAAAGCGATTTGGGATTGTTCTCCGGATCTCTTCTTCGCTTCGTGTTCGATTAAATATGATATTAATAACGTTTGGCAATTAGCGTATTACTTATTCTTCCGGAAAAGAATAATTCCTCAAACCATGTTCGTTTCCGTTCAATTCTTTGCTTTCGACATTTCGTCTTTTGAATTATTGGGCAACAATAAAATGGCACATGGACACGGGTTCCATTGTTTCACAATTATAGAAAGCATCAGGGTGGTTCAAAAAATCCACAGCCCTCATTCGATTCAAGATGAAATTCTGAGCATCTTCCCAACATTTGAGCTCATTTGGATGATAACTGAGACTGCACAAGCCCTTCAAAGTTTATATGGGAGTTACTGTGGAAAGAGCAAGCAATTCTTCAAATCAGATATACTGCTTCGCGACTAAAAATGGGTGAACCAACGAGCGAAGTTCGATTTTTGACCAACTTCGTCCTGTCGCGAGTCACTTCGCTATAGTGCGCATCTATGCCCTCCGCCATGTGCATTATGCGCACTATTGACAATCGAGTTGCGACACGGCGAAGTTGGTCAAAAATCAAACTTCGCACGTTGGTTAACCCATTTTTCAACGCGAAGCAGTCTATAAACCAATGCAGGAGTTCATTATTTGATGCTTGAGCGGAGCCATGTTGTTTATGTGACCATGGCAACGAGTGAATACGGCACCGCTCAAACGTCCATGGACCTATGCTCGAGTTCACTAATTTGACGTTTGAGCGGTGCAGTGTTATTTATGTGACCATGGAAACCAGAGAATTCGGCACCGCTAAAACGTCAAATAAGTGAACACGTGCATTGATCCATAGTGTTTGCCTATGTTCACTTAAGAATTAAAACTACTTTGATACTGTTAGATATGAGCAATTCTCGCTGAAACCAGGCCGCCATCGGCACCCATCGTTAGAATTCCAATTTTATGTCACTGATCGCTAGTTTTCGATAAAACTTAAGGGTGGTCCTTTCTGTTTTCTCAAATTGGTGGACCCCTCGTACGCCAGCTAGCTGAACAGTTTGCGAAAAAGCCCATTTTTAGATAAATCTTGGGTATTTCTTCACGGAATATGTCTCATAATTCGCTTGGAACACAAAGCAAACTTAGTGGCATCGTATAGAGAAAGGATATAGCTTTCATTTAAACTTGAAAAAAATTTGGCGGCCATTTTGAATTTGGACGCCATCTTGAATTTTGTTAGAAAAATCGATTTTTCACCATTAGCGCACCGCTAGTTTTGAATTCTGAGATCACCATCAGAAAGCTGAGGAAAAATTGCGTAAGATAGGCTACAGAAACTAGGTGAGCAAAGGTATTTACCCTATCAAATGAACGATTTTCTAAATCATGTTATACGATTTTGACGAATTAGGCGAGTGCAATCAATACAAACATCATTTTTTGTACAACAAAGATACAAGTTTTCAACCTTTGGTGTTTTATTCGAGTCGAGTAAATAATAAGAATGTTATTATTAGTGAAAAAATCTGGCGGCCATCTTGGATTTTGACGCTATTTTGATTTTAGGTAGTAGAATTAATTTTTCACCTTGATAGCACTCAGCATGTCGAATTTAGAGGCTACCAATAAAACAAGGTTACGTATACTCTTCTTCTTATTATTCTTCATTTTACTGACGTTACGTCCCTACTGGAACCGAGCCTGATACTCAGCTTTATTAGTTATAAATCCTGGTTATTAAACAGGAATTTTCTTTTTTAATGCGATTTCTGACAACAGAATAATTTTTCGACATATCTTTGAATTCAGTAATAATGAATAAATAAATTCAATAAATGAAAACCGTCAAAAAACATTGATTGTATTAAACAAACATTTTTTTACCCTATGCATTGTTGTTCATTGTATGAAGTTTATAGATTGCGTGTCGGGACATTAGTAAGCCTTGTGGTAATATCTGTAGCTCTAACGTAAAACATTGACAAAAGTGCATTAATTTATAATGAAAGTCTTAAATTTTGAAGCAAAAATCATCCTTGATTTTCTAAGTCATAAAGTATCGTTTTTAGTACCGCCCAACATGCATGTGAAAAATAGCGAAATTGAATGATGAGAAGCAGGTTTTGTTCTAATGTGGACGTAATGCCGAAAGGCAGGTGTATAATTTTGAGGTTGAAAAACTGGCGGCCATCTTGGTTTTTAGCAGTTGCATGATTTTTTACCATCTCATTGCTCATCATGTTGAATTATAAGGCCTTCGTTAAAAAAAACAATCAGATTCTATCTTTCTTATCTTATCTCAGCTGTTCAACTGGCTGTTCATTTGTATCAATGGTTTTAGACCAAATAAATGAATGAAATAATTTTTTTTTTACAACTCGAAGATTTGCAGAAGAATCATTCAGGTAGCAAATAAGCGTTAAAAAAATCCTATTTGATAATTTGTTTTTAAAACTAGTTAAGCTGAAGGGCTGGCTCTGTTCCAGTAGGGACGTAACGTGAGGAAAAAGAAGAACAAGAAGAAGTATAAGTGTAACATGTTGAGTGCTAACAAGGTGAAAACTCATTCTACTACTTAAAATCAAGATGGCGTCAAAATCCAAGATGGCCGCCAGATTTTTTCACTCAAATTAATACTCCTATTCTTCATCTGTCTCAAATAATACACCAACGATTGAAAACTTGTTTCTTTGTCGTACAAAAAATTATGTTTGTATTGATTGCACTCGCCATATACGTCAAAATAGTAGAACATGATTTAGAAAATCGTTCATATCATAGTGTAAATTCCTTTGCTCACCTAGTTTTTGTAGCCTATCTTACGCAATTTTTCCTCAGCTTTCTGATGGTGATCTCAGAATTTAAAACTAGCGGTATGCTAATGGTGAAAAATCGATTTTTCTAACAAAATTCAAGATGGCGGCTGAATTCAAAATGGCCGCCAAAATTTTTTCAAGTTTAAATGAAAGCTATATCCTTTCTCTATACGATGCCATTAAGTTTGCTATGTGTTCCAAGCGAAATATGAGACATATCTCGTGAAGAAATACCCAAGATTTATAAAAAAAAATGGGCTTTTTCGCAAACTGTTCAGCTAGCTGGCGTACGAGGGGTCCACCAATTTGAGAAAACAGAAAGGACCACCCTTAAGTTTTATCGAAAACTAGCGATCAGTGACATAAAATTGGAATTCTAACGATGGGTGCCGATGGCGGCATATTATGATTTCGATTACATGTTGATTGTTTAAATAGGCGTAACGACACATACCCCCATTTTAAAGGCCCCCAAATCTATTTCCGCACCGAGCCCCAAAAACCCTAGCTACGCCACTGCTCACAAATTCTCACCCAAGGGCTGAAGTCCCAATGTGACACCTTTCATTGATTTTATGTGTTGTTCGATAGACGAAGATCAAACAGCTTTTGCTTCTATCCTTCTATCTTGAAATAGAGAGAAAAAAAAGCGAGTAAATTCATCCTTCGTCCATTACGTGGTACTCGAAGGCAGGCTGGAGACTGCTAGGAAGGAAGGTCATTATTTATGTTTCCCATCCTGCGGCGGAGTCCCACTAGAACTGGATCAATCAGATTCTCGGCAAGGAGGAGTGGGAGTTGGGAGACCGAGGTATAATCTTCTGGTAAACATAATCATATTTATTTTCAATTTTACCCGATCCGGGTGTTTCGCCGTCTTCCTGCTCCGTACCTCGACTGTTCATTTTTGGGCTCCATGCGTAAGATTGATGACGAGGTTCCTGACTTTGGAATCGCCTTATTCTCCTTTGGCTTGAAACTGGAGGTTTTCATAATTTATTTCAATAGAACGAGCTTTATTTTTTTCCGGGGATTCTTTTGATGCTGGTGGGTATTTTCCATCAAAGCTTTTAGTCATCTTTCACTGTTGGGGAAAAGTATACTCTTGTCTTAGGAGCGAGTCATGTATCAAATTTATTGAGTGCAGAAACTGATACCTCTTCTAACGTTGGTTATGTCTTTCGGTGCGACGCGTGGAAGTTGGTCGTGTCAGGAAAAGTGTCAAGAATCAACCGCTTAAAATTGTATCACTCATGGGGCATTTCAATTTCTAAGAAGAACCAAAGGACTGAGGGAATAAATTTGGAAATGAGTAATGAGGGGGGGGGGGGTGTAACATGAAAGTAACAAGTGGGTTCATGAATACTATATCATAGCTCTTAAATAACACATGATGTTATATATTACACAAATAAAGTTTCAATATAACATGATCTATAGTATGCTGCAAAAAAAATGTATTAAGTGTTACTTGGGATGTTCTTCAGCCGCCAAAAACTTAGTTTGGAAATTGGGTTTTTGCCTACTTTTTGAAAATCTGGACAATTGTAGCGGACTTTGGGGCAAGTGTGCCAACCCTGTTTTTTATAAAAACTACAGTATATATTTTCTCTTTGAGCTTAACAATACGTTCCCTTATGATTCACAATACAATGATCAAAATATGATGAAAATTGCTCTATTTTTCACGTATTCACATCGACTTGTGCAAAGACAACTAAATTTGAGAGGATTTTTATAAGATTTCGTTATTTCTAAATAGCATGGTGAAAGGTAAATTATTAACAGAATTTTCTAACGTACTGTACATCGTGAAACTATTCCAATGTGTAAGTTATTGTGGTATTTGAAAGAAAAATGTATTTAGTTTTACACACGAAATCCAGTTTGGTTGAAATGTACTTATTGGGGCAAGTGTGCCACCTATTTGCTAAACAAAAATTGTTCGAGTGAAATTTATAAAAATGTAAACATCATCAAGAAAACCATCATAATAAACCAAAATGAGGCACTAGTAGTAGTTTCTGAAGTATAGTAGGGGAATAACTGACTTTTTTGCCCCCCAAAGTGATTTTTTTCAAAATATTGAATAATGACATGTTTTTCGGCTTATTAAGTATCGTTTTACATATCTACATCAATATTTTACCGTTATTTAGTGCTGATCTAGTTAAATATTTTACATTTTCGCCGTAATATAAGGGTAATACATATATTGTATTGAATGGAGACAAAAATAACCATTTTAGTTATTCGAATTGAGTAATAGGGAGTTACGCATGGTTAGAGCCTTGTTATAAAGCATCCCCATATTACGATAAACTTGAATTTATTTTTTAAATTATCGATTAACGTCTGCTTTGTAAATAATATTAATAGGAAATAGAGAAAATTTCATTAAAAGTAAAATTACATGCGATGTTCATTCGGTGGCCGTCTTGCCCCATATAGATGGCACACTTGCCCCATAGTGTCGAAAAATAGGTTATTTTGGATGAAATTTGAGAAGCTCCAAAACTAATACTTTTTGAAATTATTTTCTTTTTAAATGGCACAGTGGTTATGAAAAGATGTGAAACTAACATCATGAGGCTAAATTAGTGGATTTTATAAGCTTTAGGCAAAGTTAAGGAACAATTTGCTTAAGGTGGCACACTTGCCCCAAATTCCGCTAAGGCGGGTTTTAGCAAGAATTGCTCCAATAAGGAAATCTGCGCACCGATTAAAATCATTTAGAAATTTTCAACATAATTGTTGATGATGTTCGTGTATGTTTCCTGTAGTAATTACTAATATCGTATCGTTATATTAAGATTTACGTTTGTGTCAAAAAAGCACTGTCGGTAAAATGGTGAACCAATATCCTATTTTGACCAATATTCATTCAAATGTAATTAAAAAATCTAATCTCAAATCATCATTCTCATAGCAAAAGTGTCTCCAAACTCGTAAACCTGGTACCGTTCCACTTACTCCGAGTTCAATCCAAAGAAATATATCACAAAGTGATGTTGGTAGTGATCTTGTATCCCTTCAGTGCAAATAACTGCACAAGAAAGGCAAAACCTCTCGTATCACAACTTTCGCACGATAAGTGAAACTAATGATTGACTTTCTCAAATTAGCAAAATTGCACCATCCTCCCTCCCGGCTTACCTCTTCCAATCGAGAGCTGGCACATTTCAGAAGCAGATAATGAAGAGTAATTAGATTCCTGCCCGGTTGGAATGGAAAGTGCCTGTATTTTTCTTCTAACATTTAGCTTGAACGTTTTTCTTTTTTTTCGGATGCAAAGGCATTCGGGGCCCTGTCTCATTTACGTTAGTACGAAGGTAGCTTTAAATAATGATCGTTGCACCTAAATTAATGACTGTTAGCAAGTTTGTTCGAGTGTAAAAAAGTGAAGATAGTTTAACGCGAGAAACGCGATTATCAGTTGGGTGTTTTCCGCTAGGAAGGACATGGAAGTTACACAAAAAGTGCAGGAATGAGTTGAGTAACACTCTTGAAACGAATTTTATAGCTCAGATCCAGCGTGGCATCATCACTTTTTCTTCGGAATGAGAATGAATGGTTCGAGAATTGAAATATAAGAAAAACAGTCGGAAGGCGACAATGTGTGTAGGAGGAGATGACAATTAAAAAAGAAGAATTCTAAACTCGGCTCGTATGGAACTGAGCTAACCATTCGAGAGACGTCGTTCGATGAGACACCCAGGATGACTTGGATGCACATGGGGAGACAAATAACGGGGTTCAATTGCGCGGGAATTTGACTCATCATTAGTCAGTATTACGAGGTGAATGATGGCGGAGATAACATATGCAAAGGAATTACTTTCTAATTGGTTTGATGTAGATCTGCATGATTCAGACAAATACGGCTGCTGAGGCATACATACAATACAACCTAGTTTTACTAAGTATTTCTTCAAGTAAACTAAGCTTACAAAACTTGTTTTTATCAATTTGTTTTTTTTTTTTTAATATTATATATTGACTTTTTTCGGTGACCGGTCACCGAGAAAAGCCAATATATAATATCAAATAGAAGTTCACGGTGATCAATTCAACCAATAATAATTGTGCATTGAATGCATTGAAGTGATAAATTTTCACGATAATGTTCTTGTTTGTTCTACGTTTTTGCTTTATAATTTGATTCAAACATGTTTTATCTAGAAAATAACCAGGTAACCGATAGGAGTACACGGAGAACAAAAAACAACATAAAAAATTTGCGAATTTTTACTGGCAATACAATTCCTGCTGAGTTCATCTAGAAATTTTTAAAGAGCTCCTTCAGATTTTTTTAGTTTCTTCAAGAATTACTGCGTCGATCCTCCAGGATTTCCTGCGAAGTTCCTCTAGGAATTCCAACGGAGTTCCTCAAGGATTTGCAGCGGTAATCCTTCAGTATTTCCTGCGAAGGGTGTCCAGGAATTTCTGCACAGTTCCTCCAGGAATTTTTGCGGTGTGTTTTGGAATCGTGTACACTGTACAGTGTAGCAATGCAACCAAATAACTTGGTATTTGTTCAAATTTTCTAGAACAATCTCACAGATTTCATTAGGTTGGTCGAAAATATTTAAGATTTGATGACAATCGCCGGTTCTGAATCCAAATAGTCAAAACTGAGAATGTGACAAATATACAGTTATGAGCAGTGCAGCTCATCACCCTATTGTATTATTCAATAAAGTCTACTAAATTCAAACTCATCATCAATCCACTTTTTCTTTCAGTATAGATTAAAGATTCAACTATGGGATTATCTTAAGACCATTGAGATACACTGATCTCTTACAACCCTCATTTAACAGTTTTCTTCTGCTAAACTAGAAGACGCTCCAACTCCCTAGCTACCGAGTTCCAGCTAGCAGCTCAAAGAGTTAGCCCACATTGACGGAGGAGTATCGACTTCATGTCGTTCTGCATGGCAATAGCCATTTATTTTTCAACAATTCAGTGCCCACTACAGCCGAAAAGCAGTCTTCTTATCGAAGATTTCCAATTAAGATTAATATTTACGATTGGGTTCACGCAGTGTTGATTAACCGAATATGTGCCTAAGCAAGGAGATGTTGTTACGTACGACCGGTTCAACATAAAGTTCTAAGCATCCGCAGGCGGGCCGGCAATACTTGGCCAACGGAAGGGCACAGCCAGTGTGAGGCAATTTAATTAAACACGGCCTTTGGTCTCATACGAACAGACGCAACACTGACCATTCAAATTTTCTACGTTTCTCAATTCATTACCAGGAGTGCACGCATCGTGTTTAATATTCCACACCAGCGTCTTTTGTAGGCCTTGTTGCACAGAATCGTAATTCACGCAACATGGTTATCTGATGTTGATGGTTTGAAAAAAGCGGGGATTTTTAATAAAATTGTTCGAAGTGTCACATCCGTTTGTCTGTGCTTTGGTCTACATTTCCACGCAGCTCCACATCTTGTGATGGGATCACTCTGCGAGAGACAGTCAGTGGCTGGCGATTCCAAACAGCACAGAATAAAACTACCAAGTGTTCCCCAGGACGGAAGTTCCTAACTGCGGATTCCTTTGTTCTCAAGAAGGACGGGACTGCTTAATTTATCCACTCTGCATATGGCTCCGGTTCCGCTGCGGTAGTTTCGGTCGGCAAGAGGACAGCTAATTTACTCGATGTCGTGTCGCTGACAGTTAACATGTATTTAATACGACTGTTTGGCAAATAAGTACAACCTTCCATGTGCTGTGGGTGTGTTAGCGTTTGAAATGAGTAATTATTTCGATTGCGTTTCCAGCTCGATGACAGTTGTTGCTAATCTAATCTAATATCGGCGAATGAATTTCATTTGCATAGACTTATAACTTTGATTGAGATAATGAACAGTGTTTCACTGACGCAGATTTGTTCCTTGTTTTGAAAGAATAACTTTACATAGAATATAAGGTTTTGATGTTTTGAAGTTTACATTCGTTATTTAGCTTTACATCAATTATCTTGATAAAGCCTCGCCAACAATATTTCACCAATTAACTCGGTTCATTGCCGCTTCTCACCATCCTCGACTGTGACCCACGCTCTCCAGGTCCTGGTGTACCTACCTAGCTCGCTGCGCCCCACGCCTTCTTGTTCCGACCGGATTCGTAGCGAACACCATCTTTACAGGGGTGTTGTCCAGCATTCTTGCAACATGCCCTACCCAGCGTATCCTTCCAGCTTTAGCTACCTTCACGATACTGGGTTCGCGGTAGAGTTGAGCGAGCTCGTGGTTCATCCTTCGCCGCCACACGTCGTTCTCCTGCACGCCGCCGAAGATCGTCCTTAGCACTCGGCGTTCGAAAACCCCAAGAGCTTGCAAGTCCTCTTCAAGCATAGTCCACGTCTCATGCTTATAGAAGACTACCGGTCTTATGAGCGTTTTGTACATCGTGCATTTGGTGCGGGGGTGAATCTTTCTTGCCGCAGTTTCTTTTAGAAACCATAGTAGGCACGACGTCCGCGGATGATGCGCCTTCGTATTTCCCGATTAACATTGTTGTCAGCCGTCAACAAGGATCCGAGGTAGACGAACTCGTCCACCACCTCGAAGGTATCCCCGTCTATCGTAACACTGATTCCTAGGCGGGTCCTGTCGCGCTCAGTTCCGCCAACCAGCATGTGCTTTGTTTTCGACGCATTCACCATTAGCCCGACTCTTGTTGCTTCGCGTTTCAGGCGGGTGAACAAATCTGCCACCGTTTCAAATTTTCTCCCAATAGTATCCATGTCGTCCGCAAAGTAAACAAATTGTCCGGATCTCGTGAAAATCGTGCCTCGGCTGTTAAGTCCGGCTCTCCGCATGACACCTTCAAGCGCAATATTGAACAACAGGCACGAAAGTCCGTCGCCCTGTCGTAGTCCCCGTCGAGACTCGAACGAACTGGAGTGTTCGCCCGAGATCTTCACGCAGTTTTGCACACCGTCCATCGTTGCTCTGATCAATCTTGTGAGCTTCCCGGGAAAGCTGTTCTCGTCCATGATTTTCCATAGCTCTACGCGGTCGATACTATCGTATGCCACCTTGAAACCGATGAACCTGGTACTCACGGCATTTCTGGAGGATTTGCCGCACGGAAAAGATCTGGTCCGTTGTCGAGCGGCCGTCGATGAAACCTGCTTGATAACTTCCCCCGAACTCGTTTGCTATAGGTGATAGACGACGGAAGAGAATCTGGGACAGCACTTTGTAGGCAGCGTTTAGGATAGTGATTGCACGATAATTTTCACACTCCAGTTTGTCGCCCTTGCTTCCACTCCTCCGGTAGCTGTTCCGTTTCCCAGATTCTGACTATCAGCTGATGCAAACAAGCGGCCAACCTGTCCGGGCCCATCTTGATGAGTTCGGCTACGATACCATCCTTGCCAGCGGCCTTGTTATTCTTGAGCTGTTGAATGGCATCCTTAAATTCTCCCATCGTGGGAGCTAGTTGTTTCCACTGTCCGCTGTGCTGACGTAGCCATCGCTTTCGCTGTCCTGACCTTCTGTGCCTATGTTCTCTGCGCCATTCAGGTGTTCATCGTAGTGCTGCTTCCACCTTTCGATCACCTCGCGTCCGTCCGTCAAGATGCTCCCATCCTTATCCCGGCATATTTCAGATCGCGGCACGAAGCCGTTCCGGGATGTGTTGAGTTTCTGATAGAACTTCCGTGTTTCTTGAGAACTGAGATTTTCTTGAGATGGGCGTGGCCGGGAATAGCGATATTCATGCTTTTAGTATTCTTGTTTATGATTTGAACAAGGTATGCTCCCCTGCCTTGTTCTTGAAAGTAGTCAGGATGAGATTATTAAAAAGAAACATGAATGTTGCTAGTATCCAATCTACGAAGTATACCGTAACTACGCTAACGCTAACGCTAACGCTAACGCTAACTTCCGTGTTTCTTGAGAACGATACAGCAACTCCATCTCTTGGCATTCCTGCTCTTCCAGGCGGCGCTTTTTGTCCCGGAATAGGCGGGTTTGCTGTTTCCGCTTCAGTCTGTATCGTTCCACGTTTTGCCGCGTACCATGCTGCAGCATTGCAGCCCGCGCTGCATTCCTCTCCTCTAAAACCTCTTGGCACTCCTCGTCGAACCAATCGTTTCTTGAGCTCCGTTCCACATATCCGACAATGCTTTCGGCAGCGTCGTTAATGGCTGCTTTGACTGTCCTCCAGCAGTCCTCAAGAGGGGCCCTATCGAGCTCGCCCTCATCCGGCAACGATGCCTCAAGATGCTGCGTGTACGCATTGGCGACATCCGGTTGTTTCAGTCGCGCTAGATTGTACCGAGGCGGGCATCGGTACCGTACATCGTTGATGGCGGATAGGTCGGACTCAATATAAGCGCCACGATAGGTTCTGACGTCGATTATGTCGGAGAAGTGCCGTCCATCGATCAAAACGTAGTCGATTTGTGATTCTGTCTGCAGAGGTTATCTCCAGGTGAATTCCCGGTAACCAGGTGTCGTGCACCTAAAGTGGAATTTAGTGCAAATTGTGGGACCGATTTCGGTGGATAACCGCCACTTTAACTACATGGTGAAGTGCTATGATAGTGAAGTTCACGTTCCCGTGATTTGATGCACCGCTATTAGCGATAGCGGGTAGAAAAACCTGGCCGGCAATCTTGAGCTCCACGCTCGAACATTGGTGTACCGATACGGGAGGCTGTGCTGAAAATAGGTGCTACGAATGGCCATATTCTTGTAGGCGGCAAAATCTATCAGTCGTAGGCCGTTCTCGTTCGTCAGCCGGTGGGCGCTGAACTTTCCAATCGTCGGTCTGAACTCCTCCTCCTGGCCAACCTGAGCGTTCAAATCTCCTATGATGATCTTGACGTCGTGGCTTGGGCAGCGGTCGTACTCGCGTTCGAGCTGCGCGTAAAATGCGTCCTTGTCATGCGTCCTTATGCTGAAGTTAAAGAATCGGCCTTTGATTCTTAACTTGCACATTCGTTCATTGATCGGCCACCACCCGGTCACGCGCCTTTGCATATCACCCATCACTATGAAAGCTGTTCCCAGCTCGCGTGTGTTGCCGCAGCTCTGGTAGATGGTATGATTACCTCTAAACGTTCGAACCAATGCTCCTGTCCAGCACACCTCCTGCAGCGCTACGATACCGAAACTGCGGGTCTTCAGTACATCGGAGAGTATGCGAGTACTTCCAATGAAGTTGAGAGATTTGCACGTACCGAGTTTCCAATCGTTAGTCCATTTTCGTCACTATGGTCTTTGCCGATTGTTCCGGTCCGTGTTTTTACGGTTGGCTTGCAGGTCCTAACACCAACCCCCTAGATTTCTGGAGGACCATTCTCCCTAAACGTTCGGAGGACCATAGTGCGCAGTTTAGCTTAGAGTCCTTCTCTGGCACTCGGACGATGATCATGGGGAACAGACGCTGTTGTGAGCCGCTTCTGACATGGATGTACAACCCCACCCCCTTCGTTGTCAGCATACGACCAAAGTTCCAAGGTTACTCGTACCCCGGCCAGTACTACGAGGAGGTAGGGATAGGAGTTGCTGGGCAAGAGGCTAAGGACCACACAATGGGGTATATTTTATTCCTGTAGGTACACGAGGTACGCCATGCCCAGCCATTCTCCGTGCCGATTTCGCGCGGTACGAGCTTCAGTTCGTATTTTTCGAAGTACTGTAGTTTAATTGTATTCTTGGTGTACAAGTGGACGAACTGTAACAGATTTCGCAAAAATACACTTGGAAAATAAATCAATACTGCAGATAAATTTGAATATCTGCCGAATTTGCTACGACGCTTGTTAGAGCTAGCGACGCAACAAATCGAAACCCTACGAGAAGTTTTGCCTTTCTCGTGAATTTATTTGCACTGAAGGGATACAGGATTACTACCAAAATGACTTCGCGATACAATGTTATGGATTGAGCTCGGAGTAAGTTGGGTACAGTTCAAGGTTTACAAGTTTAGAGACACTTTTGCAATTAGCATGGACCAACGTATGAGTTCACTAACTGCAAAACATAGCACTATCCTTAATTATCAAACTACGGATCTATTTCGACAACTCTAGGACGATCTAAAACTGTCAAAAGCTGAAAAAGTAAACGAAACCAAAGAACGTCTCTCCGTTTTCTCACAAGATGTGAATCTTTAATAAAAATCGACTGAACTGCGAAGCACATCATATCTGAGGGATTCCACGGAGGCATGCAAGTCGATTCTGATCGACCATTTCAAAAATATCTGAAACTTTGCACAGTTTTTCAGTTCCATCTAAATCGTCGTTTTCCGATATCAAATCTTCAAGTTGAGTCACGACTAACTTTTCAAAAGGGTGTATGTGAAAATGGTTCAAAAATATTCAAAAAGCTGCACAGCAAAAACGGTTCGTTCGATTGTTAGACAACTAAAGAAACAAAGTTAGACAACTAAATAAAGATTCCAAAAAAATACACACAGTAAAAAAATTTTTTTTTGCTTTAAAAAACATCATTTTTGTCACAAAAACTCAAATATCTCAAAACCCTATCGGAATACCAACGTAATTTTTTGAGGGAAAACGGTCCATTATATTAGCTATCTACCATAAAAATTTGGTGATGGTAAGCCAATAAACAAAAAAGTTATGACATTTCAAATATTTCACAAATTTGACACTTAGTGATTTTTTTTTTTCATTGTTAATTTTTTTAGGACCGCAGTTTGTTGCTGAATTTTTTGTTAAGGGTACCACATGAGGTTAACAAGTTGTTTTCATGATATTTTATTTAATTATTCATAACTATTATAGCATCTATTAGAAAGTTAGACGCGATCCAGTGTTGTGATCTAAAGTCTTGATAGTGTCATATTTTTTATTGTACGTAACTGAAGAAAAATTCTCTCAATAGTGTTGAAACCTTTTGATAAAAGAAACCTATAAGAAATCTAATATTGAAGACAAAAGCTACAAAAGAAGTTTTCTATACAGGTATACGACTAGTTTACCTGCAAAAAGTTTACCTCGTAGAGAACAAGGCGGGTCTATACCCAGGTGATCTAGGATACGTAAAGCAGGTCGGTTTTCTCGGCGCTGGTTTTCTCCACAAAGTTAAAATCTGATTACACCTGGGTATAGACCCGCCTTGGCAGAGAATAGACTTTGTTAATCATATTTGGAAGAAAGCGAGTAACTTCAACAACATCAAAAACATGATAGGTACATACCATGAACATACTCACGAAAAAGCTAAAAATATACTACCACTATGGTTATAAAAGATTTAATTGTAAAATTTTCTTCAGTCAAGCAAACGACACCAAACTAGTCAGTAAAAACTTAAAAGTGATTTTGTTTATCAAAATCTAACGAGCAACATGAGTAGTCGCTTTCTCAACTGTTGCAGGCCGTTTGCAGAAAAAAAATGTTCGAAAGAGCTACGAAATCTCACCGAAAGCACCATAGATAAACTGAAAGCGGCTGGTTATGCTCCAATGTCTACATTGAATACAAATTTACGCATTTGTACGTCCTGCCGTTTAAACGTTGACAAACGGGCAATCTGTACATCATCGGTGGATCAGGTTGCAGGAAGTTCGAAAACAACAACAACTGAGGAATTACTAGATGCACCGACAACAACTGAGGAGTTACCAGAAGTACC
This sequence comes from Aedes aegypti, assembly GCF_002204515.2. Classification (NCBI taxonomy): domain Eukaryota; kingdom Metazoa; phylum Arthropoda; class Insecta; order Diptera; family Culicidae; genus Aedes; species Aedes aegypti. The sequence goes on from NC_035109.1 coordinate 147,945,283, forward strand.
AAGTGCAGACAGTCTTGCCACGGTACCATCAGCGACATCTGTTTCAACAAATCAATCAGAAGATGAGTGCATCCAGAAGGTCAACATCGAACGCTTCAACGAAGGGATAGCTGGAATAAAAGTGACTCCGATTAAATGGACGAAGATGGGTTACGTCAATTATCCCGAGAAAAAATACCGTGAAATCAACGAAGCTGTACAAAGAAACCTCTTCAAATTAGGACCTGAGGATGTGGAAAATACAGACTACGATGAGGTAATTATGAATATGAAGGAAAGGTTCTCGAATCTAGCCACGACAAGGAAAGAAAAATTATTGATTTTGTCGATGCTGCCAAGCTCGTGGTCTATTCAAGACGCCATTGATGAGTTCAAAACCAATAGAAATACAGCAAAAGAGGCAAAACAATTCAAAAATAACTGTCTTGCAACCAAAAATGCTAGGTCGAGTACTTCATTAACAGATGAGACAAAAGAAAACATAATTCAATATTTTGAAGACGATGAAGTAAGTAGAGCTATGCCTGGCCAAAAAGATTATGTATCTGTAAAAAAGATGGAAAGCGTCAAGCAATCCAAAAACGATTAATGATGACTACTTTGAAAGAAGCGTATACACGCTTCAAGGAAATTAACAAAAATATTAAGGTAGGTTTTTCCTCATTTGCAAGCCTTCGTCCAAGGCAATGCAAGCTTCTATCCAATTCAGGAACACATAATGTTTGTGTGTGCACAACACACGAAAATATTAACCTAATCTTACATATTTTGAAAAGAATCAATTTATCAAAGGATATTAAAATGTTAACTGGTAGTCTTTTGTGTGAAAATACAACATCAAATTGCTATCTACGATCTTGTTCGGATTGTCCAGATTCTTCATCATTGGAAAATACTTTATTCGCTGAGTTTGAAGAAAATTATATTGATCAGTTATCATTTGAGCAACGGGTGACCACGGATAGGTGTGACCTAGAAACTATTGTAAAACCTGTAGATGAGTTTGTGTCATTTTTTTGCTTGAAATTAGAATGTTTAATTCCTCACGACTTTATTAAAACAGAGCAATCCCGCTTTTTAAAAAATACGAAAAATACATTACAAGATGATGAATTTTTAGTCATTTGTGATTTTTCTGAAAACTATAGCTTTGTATTGCAAGATGAAGTGCAGTCCCATCACTGGAACGTACAACAAGCTACAATTCATCCATTCGTTATTTATTTCAATGGAAGTACGCAAATTGAACATTTTAGTTTTATTGTAATTTCCGAAGATTTAAGACACGACTCAGTATCTGTAAATTTGTTCATTGCCAAAATGATTAACTTTTTACGCGTTGATAAGGATAAAGAAATCAGAAAGATATACTTCATGTCTGATGGAGCAGCATCGCAGTACAAAAACCGTAAGAATTTTTCGAGCCTATGTCAATTTAAATCAAAGTACGGAATTGATGCAGAATGGCATTTCTTTGCTACGTCACATGGCAAAGGTCCTTGTGATGCTATTGGAGGAACCATAAAGCGCATGGCCACAAGAGCAAGTTTAGCCAAAGAACGTGAGCATCCAATTAAAACTGCAAAAGAACTATTTGATTGGGCGAATCGCGGAAAAGAAGAAGATTTAACAAAATTATCATTTTGTTTTACTACTACTGAAGAGTACGAATTAACGGCATCAGAGCTCAGCGAGCAATATAATAACGCGAAAACGATCCTAGGAACCCAAAAATTTCACTGTTTCATTCCATTGTCAGAAAATAAAATTAAAGCAAAACTATACTCGAACTGTACTGATAATGATGCAAAAGTGTTCGATATTGTAAAAAATTGAATAACAATAAATAAATAAATAAGTATTAATAAAATGTTTTCATGATCTCATAACGCATACCCAAATCCAAAACTTTTAAAGTTTATATATAACATTTAGAAACTCATCGATCATACTCTAAAAAAATTATCCTGGTAAAAACAAAAATTATTTTCGTGTAATCTGTTAATTCATTTTAATTTATACATATATACATATACATATAATATTTATACATATACATAATATTTATACATATAATATACATAATACTAATGAATACATGAAAACGACTTGTTTAATTCACGCAAGGCCCTTAACAATAAAATCAGCAACAAACTGCGGTTCCCGTAATAATTTACACCGAAAAAAAAATTTTTTTTCTACTAAATGTGAAAATTGTGACATGTTTGAAATGTCATAACTTTTTTGTTTATTGGTTTACCATCACCAAATTTTTATGGTAGATAGCTAATATAATGGACCGTTTTCCCTCAAAAAATTACGTTGGTATTCCGATAGGGTTTTGAGATATTTGAGTTTTTGTGTCAAAAATTATGTTTTTTAATGCAAAAAAAATAATTTTTTACTGTGTGTTTTTTTTTGGAATCTTTATTCAGTTGTCTAACTTTATTTCTTTAGTTGTCTAACAATCGAACGAACCGTTTTTGCTGTGCAGCTTTTTGAATATTTTTGAACCATTTTCACATACACCCTTTTGAAAAGTTAGTCGTGACTCAACTTGAAGATTTAATATCGGAAAATAACGATTTAGATGGAACTGGAAAACTGTGCAAAGTTTCAGCTCAATAGAAAAAAATGAATTAAAAAATTTACCAAATGTTGGTGCTGTTGCTTGGAATCACTCATCTCTGAAAAAATTTTGATTAGTAGAATCACTCAAGATGGGGGTAATATGAATACCGGGCAGGGCGAATACTACCGGATTTTATTTCAGATGCCGAGAGTTTATTGGAGACGAATACAAAGACAGATATGGACAAACGCGTTTAAACGTTCCATTCCGGAATGTCTGTGAGATCTGCATTGTCTTCTTCTTCTTCTTCTTCTTCTTCTTCTTCTTCTTCTTCTTCTTGACATTGCGTCCTCACTGGAACAGATCCTGCTTTCCTGCTTAGTGTTCTTTTGGGCACTTCCACAGTTATTAACTGAGAGCTTTCTTTGCCAAAGTTGCCATTTTCGCATTCGTATATCGTGTGGCAGGTGCAATTATACTCTATGCCCAGGGAAGTCAAGGAAATTTCCATTACGAAAAGATCCTGGACCGACCGGGAATCGAATCCAGACACCTTCAACATGGCTTTGCCTTGTAGCCGCGGACTCTAACCACTCGGCTAAGAAAGGCCGAATCCGGTCTTCCGATCTAATGCGTGGATTTAGATTACAGTGTAAAAAAGTATATCACATACGAGATAAATCATTTATGAAATTTACTGATTCTACATCATCCTAACAATGTTTCCGTTTTGGACAAAGAATATTGAGTTAACAATACGTTCGATAAAATTGTTGATTATCCAATCTGAATAATTCCCCAAATGGTTTCTCTTTCGCATCTCGACGTTCCCTTCAATATCGACTCGAGGCGGTTTTACTCTACCCATGCATCATGGAACATGGCAGACTGACAAAGTTGCAAAAACCACCGTCGACGACCACATGCAGAGACCACTTTTCGAACAGTCATCGGGGAATGACACATACTTTGCGCCAGTTGATTAGGATATAATTTGAATGAAATTTCAATTTATCTGGCTTTCGGCTGCCAACTTTGAACGCTAAACTCGCCTTCCCCTCGCTAGAGCTGAAATAGCATTACCACACGTCCACACCACGAAGCGAGCACTAATTTCATTAGATTACCATGTTAGAGCTCGCTAAACTGCTAGAAGCCCATTCATACACAAGGCTAAACTGCACAAATTGAAATGGGACTAGCTCCAGGAAAGTCTCCACGTCCACGTGGCTTCACTTTTTTCCATAGCAGCCAAAGAGGATGTCAACGATGGTGATGGGCAATGAATGATGGTTGGGAATGTGATTCCTGCTGGATATTATCCTCACTTTCACGGATGGGGCGAAATCTTCGGTAACCACAGAGTGCCATAGCGTAAGGTGGGGCAAAAGTTAGACTTTAGTGAATTAATCAACATTGCCAGGAAAACTATAATAAGTGAAAATGGAATAAATACCACACAGTAGACCTTTGATGTTATCAAAGCTATGTCACAATATAACAGTTACAAAAGTTTTAAAATTGATTATCTTGAACGAAATTTTATCCAATCGGTAGGGCAAAAATTCGAAACTAGTATTTTGCTGAGTAAAACACGAAATTTGGAATATTAGAAAAGGACACATCGACATTGGTAAAACTATATCAAACTTTTATGAACATTTTATTAACAACATATTACATTTTGGTACATCACACAACATGGTCAGCCTTAAAATTTGATCAAGAGCTAGATATCACAGTGATGTTTATAACATTAAACCTGAAGTGCAGTTGAAATTTCAGAACCATGTTTTTGCCTTACTCGAAATTTTGCCCCACTTTACTCTTAGCTTAGCTTAGACTGATTACACATATCAATGGTTGCTATTCCGTGATTGACCGAAGTCAGTGAAAATGCACAAAGAATCAACTAGAAGTTCGGCTGGGATTGGCCTAATCTTCTTCAGTGTGCATAATTCAGTGCCTCTATTTATACAGGGTCAATAACGGCACCGGCCACGTCCTTGCAGTCAGGTGGGATTGGGGGAAGGAATGTTAGTGTGTAACCTTTGCTATTTGGAGACCGTGTTTGCCTCTGCATCTCCACAAAGGTTACTGGGAAAGATGTTTGTCAATGGGGAGGATCGTTGGGTCACAGGATTCACTTTGATAAGTGATTAGACCATGATAAATAGTTTTTTTTGTCAAATGTAAATATGCTTTTATGAAATATAATATTTTCATTTGATATGAACAATTTCTAGGTAAAGGAAAATTATGCCGACACTTGAGGTGACGAACCATTCAAAGTTTGTTGAACAAATATCTAAATGTAACACTCCTACAGCTGTCAGGACGAAAGCATGTGTTACTATATTTTACTCATTTGAAAAGAAACAAAAACTCGATTGGCTGGAACATCATAGAACACTCCCACTCTTATGCCGACACTTACAGTGGCGAACCATCCAAAGTTTGTTGAATAAAGTGAACCTTTCGCAAGTCTACACTTGTAGTGTCGAACCATTCAAAGTTTTTTTTATAATTACAAAAATAAAGATAAAAAGAAAGGGGTGTTTTGAAAACAAAAAAAATGTTAAACATAAATAATTCATGAATTAGAGTTTATGTCGACACTCACAGTGACGAACCATTCATAGTTTGTTGAAAAATCATATTTACGTCCCTCCGTTGTATCGATTAAATGTGCAGTCATACATATCTTATAGATTAGAAATAGTAGCATGAAACGAGCTCACCAATTGATCCGTCATCCCTGACTGAGCAGCAACAATCCACATTCAGCTTAACTCGTTTGCTCGGCTATATAAAAGCACTCAGAGAAAATAGGCGCACGACCCGAGAGGGAAAACAACTGGGGGCTCGGGTTTTCTTGACGCACTGCCAAGGAGCAATCGTCAAGGTCGAAGATCAAACAGAATTAACCGATCGCGGCACTTTTTCACTTTACTCGACCGACGCGCGACATGTGTGATCCTGCCCTCGTCATCCGCTCCCGCAGAAGCAAGCGTCAAGGTCGAAAGATCAAACAGAACTCTCGAAATTTTGCCCCACTTTACTCTAATGAAAAACCGGCAAAGGTGTGGTAAAAGTAGAGCAAAACATTCCTTTCTTTGCGCTTCGGTCGGATGACAATGGCAGCGTCTCGAATTCCTGGACGCTTTCCTCTACTTGAGAGTGGATTGGTTTTTATTCGCCGTTGCCTAGGTGAACACGTCCTGCGGAGAGGATGCAAGGAGTGTGCAGGCACAGTAACGTGTACACACGCCACGTCAGGTGTGAATGAATATGAATGGCGTTTCTCATCTTTGACCTGGATTCTGTAACGGTGGCGACAGCAACGGTGCGTCCATTGGAAGTTGTTAAAAGTTAATCTTGAAGAAATTATGTTAAAGACATCTTTGCACTATGTAGGTACTATAAGGTGGTATAACTTTGATTATGGGAATAACTTTCGTCCTTATAACTTGGGTCCTTCTTTAGTCGAGCGGTTAGAGTCCGCGGCTACCAAGCAAAGACATGCTGAAAGTATCTGGGAACGATTCCCGGTCGGTGCAGGATCTTTTCGTAATGGAAATTTCATTGACTTTCCTAGACAGAGAGTATCATCGTACCTGCCACACGATATACGAATGCGAAAATGGCAACTTTGGCAAAGAAAGCTCTCAGTTAATAACTGTGGAAGTGCTCATAAGAACACTAATTTGAGAAGCAGGCTCTGTCCCAGTGGGGACAGTTTCATGAATTGACCATTTTTACGGATATTCCGGATTATCCGCTGGAGAACGACGTTGTTTAGCATCGAAGCCAAGTACTCCACAACATGTAAGAGACTATTCCTGCACTAAACGGCACCTGTCTAGCCATTAAAAACCAAAGCTACTTGATCAGATTTGAGTGAAAAACAAGAGAAAACAGACAAACCCACATTTTACAAAAACGGGGAGGGTTTAAGTGGGGTGGCACCAACGCTCAAGTATAACTATTTCCATCTACTAAAAATTAAAAATTTTGAAAATCGGTTGTAGCATTGCTGAGAACGAGCATTTTGAAATTTGTAGTTTCATTCTGAAAATTTACGGTTAAAATTAACGTAACGCGACACCAAAACTTTGCACCTAGTTTAAATTTTCAAAGAATGATCCGATTTTAAATCTTTTTTATGGAAACACGTATCTTGACGAGTAGGAAGAGAATCCAAAATATAAGAGTTCTATAAGAAGTATTTATTTTACAATGTCAAAAATAAGGCAATTTTCGTAACGCGACGCCATAATAATGTGACTATTTGAAAAAAATACGTTTTCAAAGAACCAATAATTCGTTTGAAAAAATTAAACCCACACATAACAATGTCATCTAATACCCTTCTAGTTAACGTATAAGATAATCTATTACACTTGATAAACTATGATACAGGGCTTTTATAAAATTTTATTGTTTAATGTCTCAATTTCCCACCAATAAATTATATAAACTTTATATAACTTTTCAGGTATGTTTTTCACTGTATTTTCAATCAATTTTATGTTTTTTATACAATTCAACATATTGTCTTTTATGTTCTGCATAGCTTTGGAAATATTTCAGAGTTTGAATTTTTAATATGCGTAGATGTGCGTGGAATGTGAGGAGTTTTTTTTTTATTTCCGTACGGGTTTGGGCCGAAAGGTCTCTGATTTTCATGAATTTTTTTCCACAGGCAGGGCTCATCAATATATGAATAAAAAAAAATTGAGAAAAATTCAGGGTCGCCTATTTTCCCGGAAAACTCAGTTGGATTTTTTTTGTGTTCCCCTGACACTACTTACTTTGAAAAATCATAACTCAAGAACGAAGCATCATAGAAACAAAGTTTTTTTTTATGAAAATGAAAGCAAATTTTCTCAGGAATAAAAAAAAATTACTGGAAAAAGTTTTCCACAAAATTTTCCACCGTTTAGAAAATTCATGAAGAAAAGCCGGAAAAACTATGCTCCAACTCGTAGAAAATTTTCAAAAAATATTATATCCAGATTACAAACAAAGTATATTTGAAAAGAGCGATCAATAAGATCCAATCCTAAACATTTTTTAAATACGCTCATTTTTCGTTCCTAAAACATGATCAAATATTGCCAAGATGAGCTGTTTACAAATTTATACATTTATAAGTTTATGAAGCTTATTTTTAAATTTATAAGTTTATAAACAAAACTACTTCAGAACGAAACAGCAAGGAAACAAAGATTTCTTCAATCATAATGTAGGCATTTTTCCAGCTACCTGTTAGGTAACTACAAAATTGACAGTTAAATCAATGGGTAGACAATATGGCAATTAGGTATTTACCAATTCTGGTTTAAAGCGTTGAAATGGCTTGAGAATCATAAGTTTACCAAAAAAAAACTAACAAAGAGCAGGGAGAAAGTGCAAGGGTTGTCAGCTGTATATTACTCGTTATTACCGAAGCTGTTGAAATGGACAAAGTTCAATACTACGAATACTATTCGCTATGCTGTAACCCCTTCGAACTGGACGGCCACAAATCAGTAAGGACAAATTTACGCTCGATTAGCCATGGTCTCAAAACCAAGTTTCATTCGAATGGAGTTCGGTGGATTACGGAAAAGATGAAAATCTACATGAAGTGCATGATTATGATTAACCAGAAATGTAAGTTATATACTGAATAATTGAATGAATAAAATTAAAATAATAATAATAATAACCTTATTTGTTCCATAGAAAAGAAAGAATCCTTTTTCAGTGTAATGAAAAATTGAGGCAGAAACAGTTTTTTTTCAGTTTTTTTTTCAGCGGTGTAATTTTTTGTGAAAAATATCATCCATTCCGATTTATACTTCATTAAAACCAATCCCATATCTTTTTTTCAGATGTTTTAGAAAATTTGCATTTGCTAAAAAATCTTTGTTTTTCCGATGCTTCAATTGAAATATGGGTTTTCAAAGAAAAGGCCACAAAATTGGCCATAACTCAAAAACGAAAAAAGTACATTTTAAAAATTTCAGCGATTAAAGCTTGTGGTACAGTTAACTCTCCCTTACTCGATATTCCGTATCTCTATATCGAGTTAGAGAACCATAGTAAAAGTTGGTTTTCATGGCTAACTCGATGATCCCATGACTCGCAGTTGCATTGGTTTTGTGTTCTGTAACTCGATACCTCCCTAACTCGATGGTCCCTTCAATATAGAGTAAGGGATTGATGACTGTATTACCTTCTCAAAAATATATTTTTGAAAGTTTTCCACTAATTGGAACATAATTTTTCCGGCTTTTCTTTACAAATTTTCTCAACGGTGGAAAATTTTGTGGAAAACTTTTTCCAGTTAATATTTGGTTTTTATTCCTGAGAAAATTTGCTTTCATTTTCATAAAAAAAAACTATGTTTCTACGATGCTTCGTTCTTGAGTTATGATTTTTCAAAGTAAGTAGTGTCAGAGGAAAACAAAAAAAAGTTTTCCGGGAAAATGAGCGACCCAGTTTTTTTCTCAATTTTTTTTATTCATATATTGATGAGCCCTGCCTGTGGAAAAAGTTTCATGAAAATCTGAGACCCTTCGGCCCACTTTGTACGGAAATAAAAAAATCCCCACGAGGAAGAGGGGATTTAAATGATTGCTCGCTCTAAATAGGGAATTTCTGTAATAATATTTGCCTCTGCATTTTGTAATAGGTATCATTGAATGATATTTATCGTCTATCAACCTTCGAGTCTAAACGCCGTCACCGGCGGAGATTTGCCGGAGATTATCTTCCTCCTTTACCTTTCCGTGTGACATAGTTTAGGCGTAACTCATCACCGGTGCCCTCAACGCACACGACCCAATGCAACACAACGGATCATCCTCATCAGTCCTCGATGGCCATGTTATCATCCAACCTAAGGAACAGAATGTAAGGCCACAAGGAACGAAACGCAAAGGTATGTCATCGTATAGGGTAGATGTGCCCGTATTTGCCATACCAGATTATAAACCGTTTTATGGCACAAATATGCTGCCGTTCTACGCATATTTGTCCCGCGGTCCATAAGGTTTATATAGAATATGGGACAAGTAGGTGTAGAAGGGCAATATGCATAAACCGTTTATTATTCTTACAATTATTGCTCTTTGGTACTTTATATCGCCATGTCAAGACCTCCCATAAGAAATCAATGCAGCTGGCGAATTTAGAAGCAGAAATTAAGAACATGGTGAATACTGGCGCAGGTGATCGATTATTCGACCCATTCCATTTTCAATCTTACTTAACATGGAATACATACTTTTAAACGGTGAAGAGATTACTATCCGGTTAATTACTTTTACTTCGGCAAAAATAGTTTCTTCTAGCTTGCGAGGAATAGTGTAGGTGATCACTTCAAAGCAGCATTCTGGGACCAATATTATACAATATTTTGACATCTGACATACCTGAGTTACCTCTCATACATACCTGTAGTATGGAAGATTCCATTTCAAAGAGAATTCAAAATAAAATTTTGAAAATGATTGTGAAGCTCCCTCCCTGGTATAGTACAAAAGAGTTACATAGAATATCCAATGTTGAAACATTGGAACAAATGTCGAATAAAACTATTAACAATTTAATGATATAGTTAATTTGAATGGAAAAATTATTACGAACAATATATTCTGCTCTCCGTGCTTGTAACGTATTTACAGTATTCAAAAGTCTATTGCCTGATTTTAAAAATATGTTTCCTAAGAAAGGCGAATACTGCTGCACCTACCCTACGGCCGTGTGTCGGGTGTTCTTGAATGGATGCTGGGACGCGGAATGATTTGTAAAAGTCTTCACACGTCGACGACGAACGCGACGTTGATTCCAATTCCGACTGAGAGAGCTGCACTGTTCGGATGATGATGATGATACCAGAAACCTAACCAAGAGCAGGAGGCACATCATTATATCCTACCGTCGACTGTTCTTCCTTCGGTGGTCTTCCGCATGCGGTATCATATCCTATTCTTTATAGCAAATCATTGAGTGACATTCGGAATGAGAGTGAGGAATAGGACAAAAGAAGTGTACATTCCAAGTTCCACTTCTTGTGTTATCATAATTCTGGGTGAAGATGATTCATTTCAAGGGAAGCGTGTCCTTTTTTCTTAATTCTCTGTCCTTTACCAATGCTTGATAGATTACATTTCCAGCTATCTCACGACATGGATTTTCAATTGAAGACCGGTTTTTCACATCATGATATATGTTGAACGAAATTGCTGTAGTCAGTTTAGTTCGATTTCGTGATGTCTCTACATTAGGTGAATCTATAGAGAACTGCGACAATCATTGTAATCTCAGTATTTGTTAGCCAATTACTTAAGGTGAATGTTCACTGCGTAAATACTCTGTTTGAATCATTGGCTTCTTTCTGCTCTTGAACTTGAACTACCTAAAGCAATAAATTCAATACTTCGCAGTGCTACTATCTTCTACCTATTGATCCCTTTTCGATACTTGATTGAACCTTCCTTCCAAAATAGTGGTTTTAAAAGGACGTTTCTCCAGTATGCGCACTTTCTTCCAATTATGACATGGTCAATGTTGATAGTTGCATCAAAATGAGCAATCAGTTCGATGATTTAGACAAATTTGGGAGTTGCAATCATCATTCATAGGCGTATTTGCCTATTTGCCTTTTCAATTCTCTGGACAGCAAGTTAATTTGCTCAGGATATTTCTCAATTCAATACCCTGATAGCACTACATGTTTTTCCTCTTCTAGAAATCCATCTACGATTGACTTGGTCTTAACCGACTCTAGTCATCTTTGTAGCCATTTAGTTACTCATGCTGATTTTAATTCTGATCATGTCCCTGTTACATTTCAAATATCCAATGAAGCGATTGTCAATCCTATCAGCTCGACTTTCAATTATTTAAGAGCCGACTGGAATATATATGAAACATTTATTGACTCTAATCTTGATGTTAACATTTCTTTACAAACAAAACTTGATATTGACAATGCTCTGAAACTATAACAAATTCCATTGTTGAAACCAGGAGCATTGCAATTCCAAAATGTGAAGTAAAATTTGAATCCGTGATTATAGACGATGATCTTAAACTCTTGATCCGTCTTAAAAACGTGAGGAGAAGGCAATTTCAACGCAATCGCGATCCAGCTATGAAAATTATATGGCAAGATTTGCAGAAAGAAATCAAGAAACTTTTTGCACAATTACCTACCTTGATACCTTGATGGCTACAGCGTAGCGTCACGCCATTGCCGGGTGTATTGTAGAGCTCCATCTTCGTCGGTCTTGGGCGAAACTTCTCCAGTTGCCCCGAACGTTTAGGGTCGCCAGGTCCTCTTCCACTGCATACAGCCAGCGTATTCGTGGTCTTCCCCGAAGCTGCCGACCTCTACCTGGTTCACTTCTGAATATTATTTTCGCAATTCTTTCTTCCGACATACGCACTAAGTGACCAGCCCACTGAAGTCTGCCGTATTTTACACGATTGATAATATTCGCATCTTTGTACACTTGATATGCGCCACTCACCATTTTCGAGTTTCCCACCAAGTATTGTCCGCAGCACTTTACGCTCGAAAACACCGAGAGCTTTCTGGTCTGGCTCTTTCAACGTCCACGCTTCGTGCCCGTAGAGAGCTACCGGAAAAATCAATGTTTTATACAGGGCGAATTTTGTTTCCGTTTGTAAGCTGCGGGACCTAAGCTAGTTACGTAGTTCGTAAAAGGCCCTATTCGCAGCCGCAACACGTCTTTTCACTTCGCGGGAAACGTCGTTGTCACATGTCACAAGTTTTCCAAGGTAAACCAATTCTTCAATAACTTCAAACACATCCCTATCAAACACTACCTCAGCACCTACACCACCATGCCTGACTCTATCTCTACCTGCAACCATGTACTTCGTTTTGGTAGAATTAATGGTCAGGCCTATCCGCGCTGTCTCCCTCTTCAGAGGCACGAAGGCGCTTCCACTGACCTGCGATCGATTCCAATTAGGTCTATATCGTCCGCAAAGCCAAGGAGCATGTGCGACCTTGTGATAATAGTGCCATTTCTTTGCACGCCAGATCTCCTAATAGCACCCTCGAGTGCAATGTTGAACAGTAAATTCTAAAGTGCGTCTTCCTGCTTCAACCCGTCTAACGTCACGAACGAGGTTGACACCGCGTCTACGATCCAAACACTTGATTTCGAACCATCCAGCGTATCAGCCTAATTAGTTTCGTCGGAAAACCATTTTAAGACATTATCTGCCACAGCTCATTTATTTTCACTGAGTCGTACGCCGCCTTGAAATTAATAAACAGATGGTGAGTCTGCAAGTTATACTCCCGGAATTGGGTCCTAAAATGTTTAATGAATTCTTGTTTTTACTTTACAATACGAAAGAGCATGTTCTTGCAACTACTTTAGCAATTTTTCCAGCTCAAATAACGACTATAACATATTTAAACTTTAATTTTAAAAATGGTTTCAAATATGAACCTTGACAGTTTTGATCATGTTTGACGTTCACTTTCTCTACAAAAAGTCCACAGGGCTTTTAGTTTTAACACTGGGGTTGTTCCTATCTGACATTTTGGAAGGGACACGAAAAACATAATATACCCAAAAATTTGAGTTTAAGCCAAAGGGTGTGACAAAATTTCAAAAACCGTTAAAAATGTTTTTTGAGATTAAACCAATGAAAACCATTTTAAAATTGAGTAAACATGCATTTCTGGCCTAAACTTAAGCGTTTGGTACTAAAATTAGGACAGGGCTTTAGGACCCTATTTGTCTAGGATCATTCGCAAGCTAAACATCTGGTCCGTTGTCGAACGGCCCTCACGAAAACCAGCTTGGTATTCGCCGACGAAGGACTCCGCGAGCGGTCGCAGTCTGTTAAACAGGATGCGCGACAGAATTTCGTACGCCGAATTCAGCAGGGTAATTCCTCTGTAATTGGCACACTCCAGTTTGTGCCCTTTCTTGTAGATAAGGCGGATGAGGCCATCCAACCAGCCGGCGGGCAATTCTTCGTCCTCCCATACCTTCAGAAGTACTCGGTGGATCGACTGGTAAAGCTGCTCGCTTCCGTGCTTGAGAAGCTCGACTGGGATCTCGTCCTTCCCAGAAGCCTTACAGTTCTTCAGCTCGCTGATAGCCCTCTTAACCTCTCCAATGGTTGGTAGGTCCACAGCTTGATCGTCATCATCTATGTTCATCCTGGGACCCAGATAGCCGTAGCGGTAAACGCGCAGCTATTCAGCATGACCAAGCTGAGGGTCGTGGGTTCGAATCCCACCGGTCGAGGATCTTTTCGGGTTGAAAATTTTCTCGACTTCCCAGGGCATAGAGTATCTTCGTACCTGCCACACGATATACGCATGCAAGAATGGTCATTGGCATAGTAAGCTCTCAGTTAATAACTGTGGAAGTGCTCATAAGAACATCAAGCTGAGAAGCAGGCTCTGTCCCAGTGGGGACGTAACGCCAGAAAAGAAAGAAAGAAGTTCATCCTGTTCCTCGCTACATTTCCATTTCCACCGTTCAGCAATTGCTGAAAGTGCTCCTTCCACCTGGCAGCCACCGCCGTTTTATCGGTCAGCAAATTCCCTTCTCGATCAATGCACATGGCGGGCACTGGTACGGTATTGTGCCGCGCACCATTGACCGTTGCATAGAATCTCCGCATATCATTCCGGTTCATGCTTTCTTGAGCGTCAGCTACCATACTTTCTTCGTGCTGCCTTTTCTTTCTGCGGTGGATCCGCTTTTCGTCGGCTCTTGCTGCCCTGTACCGCTCTCTGTTCTGTCGGGTACCGGCCACAAGCGTACGGCTTCTGGCGACATTCTTCATGTCTGTCACTCTCTGGCACTCTTCATCGAACCAGTCGTTTCGTCTTCGTCGTTGACCAGTGCCGATCACTTCCCGTACCGTTGTTGTCACAGCTTCGTGGATAGGGTCCCACAGGCTGTCGAAGTCTCCAGCAACGTTGATTCTTCCCAACTGCTCGTCTAGTTGCTGACGGTATTGCGCAGCTACCCCATCAGTCGACAAGCGTTGCATATTGAAGCGCAGCGTTCTGTTTGTTGTGAAACTCGTGACGCTGGATAACCGCGCCCGAATTTTAGCTACAACGAGATCGGAAGGTCCTGACATCAATGACATCTGAGAAATGTCGCCCATCAACCAGCACGTGGTCTATTTGGGAGCAGGCATCGCCACTCGGGTGTCGCCAGGTGTGTTTGCGGATATTCTTTCGTGCGAAGTAGGTACTGCTGATTGCCATCCCTCTAGCAGCAGCGAAGGTTACTAGCCGCAGGCCATTATCATTGGTAACGGAATGGAGGCTTTCCGATCCAATGACTGTGTGTGGTACTGAATGAACATTGTCATAGATCTTGTCTTCCAACCCTGTTATGATGGTTGACAATCAATAGCCTGTTGAAAGAACTCCGAGAATGTAACATCGGATCGGACATCAAACGATCTAGTAGGCATGGAACAACTTCGACGCCTCACTCCTATAGTAATGTCAGAATGGAATGTAAGGTTCTTCGTGGTGCTCCCGCTTGCCAACAACGATTCTGAGCTTCACAGACTGGTCGGAAGAAATCTTTTTTTCCCGATCTGCGCATTTGCGTCGCCGATGACTATCTTGACGTCTTGTTTTGGGCACTCTCCGTAGGCCTTATCCAGGCTCTCATAGAACTCATCCTTCATGTCATCGGGCTTATCGTTCGTTGGCGCATATATGGGGTGGTCCATTTATTACGTAAGACAATTTTTCGGATTTTACAACCCCCCCTCCCTCCAAGATAAGATTTTTTGTATGAAAATAAAAAATAAATTGTATGGCGGATAAGATATCACAAACCCCCCCTCCCCCCATAAACCCTTACGTAATTAATGGACGGCCCCTATGCTGATCTGGCTGTAGTTGAAGAACTTGCCCTCCATTCTCAACACACAGATTCGGTCGCTTACCGGTTTCCACCGAATAATTCGCTTCATCTGCTTCCCAATCACTATGAAGCCAACTCCACGTTCTGCTCTGTCGCCACCGCTGTAGTAGATGTGGTACTTGAATGAAGTGTTGGCGATGGGGTCCACCGCTCGGAATTCGCGTTCTCCGGTTCTCGGCCAGCGTATTTCCTGGATAGCTGCCACGTTCACGCCGACATTCCGCAGTTCACGAGCCAGGAGCCCAACACGCGCGGGTTCATTCAAAGTTCTCACGTTCCAAGATCCAACTTTCCAATCGTTGTCCTTTATTCGTTGCCGGGTCTGTTGCCGTAAAATCAATCCGTTTGCTCTACTTTTGCCTTTCTTGGTTGGTGAAGAGTCTTCGATAGGCCACCTAACCAGGGTTGCGCTACCTAAATCGTGCTAGAGGGGCTGCCTCCTCGGTGCTGACACGATACAGCAATGTCCGTTTGTTCTTTACATGGTGACCACGGTCATAGCCATCACAACCATCCACCTTTATCAGGGCTTTGGACCTGTAGCTCTGGTTCTCAATAGTTTCAAGTTCTTTCGGACATGCTACTATGGTGAGCCGTCATGCGCTAGCGGTGTTTGCACAATTAAGAAACAAAAATTTTGAAAATATGATTTCTCAATTGGACCCTGGCTCTAAGCCCTTTTGCAAATTATCTAAAAACCTCAGAAGCCAATACCAGCATTGAAAGAAGAAAACAAATTATCACTAACTAATAGCGATAAAGCTCAAAAACTTGTTATGCAGTTTGAAAGCGCGCACAATTTCAATTTAGGACTTACTAGTCCAATTGAAAATCAAGTTACTCAGGACTTCGAAAATATTCTAAATCAAGAGAACGTTTTCGAAAATGCCTGGGAGACTGATTTGGAAGAAGTGAGAACTATTATTAAAAAATTCAAAAATATGAAAGCTCCTGGCAATGATGGAATTTTCTACATCCTCATCAAGAAACTTAGCATATATTCCTGACAAATGGAAAAATGCTAAGGTTATTCCAATTTTGAAACTAGACAAAAATCCTGCAGAAGCTTCTAGCTATCGTCCAATCAGTATGCTTTCCTCCATCAGTAAACTTTTTGAAAAGGTCATTTTGAACAGAATGATGGTCCACATCAACGAAAATTCAATTTTTGCCAATGAACAGTTCGGATTCCGTCATGGACATTCGACTACTCATCAACTTTTACGTGTAATAAATTTGATCCGTTTCAACAAATCTGAAGGTTATTCTACTGGTCTTGCTCTTCCAGACATAGAAAAAAGCATTCGACAGTGTTTGGCATGAAGGTTTGATCGTAAAATGAAAAAAACTTTAATTTTCCAACATACATTGTTAGAATAATTCAAAGTTATCTGTCAAATCGTACACTTCAGGTTAATTATCAGAACTCCAGATCTGAAAGACTTCCTGTAAGAGCTGGTGTTCCTCAAGGCAGCATTTTGGGACCAATATTATACAATATTTTCACATCTGACTTACCTGAGGTACCTCAGGGATGTCAAAAATCCTTGTTTGTGGATGGCACAGGCCTCTCCGCCAAAAGACGAAATCTGCGTGTCATCTGTAGTGGATTGCAAAAAAGTTTGGATATTTTTTCTTCATACTTGCAAAAATGGAAGATTTCTCCTAATGCTACCAAAACCCAACTAATTATATTCCCACATAAACCAAAAGCTCCTTATTTGAAACTTTCAAGTACTAGATACTACTTGATCATGCTAGATAAAAAATTAACTTTTAAAAATCATATTGAAAGTATTTAAGCCAGATGACACAAATATATAACATGTTTTTATCCACTTATTAATAGAAAATCGAAACTTTGTCTTAGTCCCTGCTTTTGAAATTGGGATCAGAAATTCTTGAGCTCTAACAACATTGACCTAAATCTTATATTTCGATTTCGTAATAATCTTGAATCGAATTTCCAAACATCAACATGGAATTTTTAGAAACTCCAAGCTCCAAATCACTCCAACCATAATAATTTCATCAGTCAATCCTCATTAATTCGTCATAAAAAAGGAACATCGATTGCCCGGAGAATATATCCGATTCCATGTGATTGCGTGCGAGAACCAGTACAAAGTTCATGCCCTGTTGCTTATGCCGTTTGACTTTCCTCGTTTTTGGCACTGACTTACACCATCAGCCAGTGCACTATAGTCGGTCTTCTTGTATGATGGCCAAAGCTATCAAAAAGAATTTTCAAATTTTAATGCTTTTTGTCATATAAATATATTGTATAAACTATATTCTTGTGATTCTTAATTGAAAATGTATGAAATTTACCATATCTTTGCCTTTTATTCTGTCAAAATTAAGTTTTGGCTGAACTTTATTTTTATCCCATTGTGCAGTGGAGTGAGAATGTTTGAACGATCTATCATCAGCCCGGCCTAATTTCATATATTTATTGGCTGGGTGTTTCGGCAGCAGTTTCCGTGCGTGGTTTTTGGGCGCAACTTTTCAATGGGTGTGATGAACATAAAAATCGAGAAACGCATTTCTTACTTTCGGGGAGGAGGCAAGTGCTAATGATATGTTGTTAGTGGGCCCCGGAGATTTTCTCCAGTTTGTGTTTTTCGTAAGACTCGCGCGCGCTATTGTGCGCTGGATTGGAATGCTGCCAATGAAGTGTGAAGGATGTTTGGAACTGTTTCTATCACAGTAGAGATTATATAATCTGTGCAGCAGATAATGATCATTAATGCACTAGAGAGTGTCTTTTGTGGCATACTACAACACCGTTATGTTCAAAACCCGGTTCATAGGTTTCTAATAGATGATTTTCTCGACTTCCCTTGTTGCCTATCAAACGCTACACTAAAGATGTAGAGTACAGTTTCCCAAACTTTGAGTCACGACCTCCCAAGGACTATTAACATGAACAGTAAGGCAATACTTGATTTATCTAACATCATCTGAAAAGATGACATTATGAAAAATCTGGAGCAGATAGCTGATTTTTATAAATATAAGTTCCATCTGTATCCATGATTTGTTAATGTCATGAACTAATTTCATTGTTTTTGTAAATAAAGCAATAAAAGATAAGAACAAGTCATTCTTAAAATGTGTACATAATTTAAAAGATTAATTTTATGGCTATCCATATCATCTTGTGAAAACATTTAAATATCATACCCGTTGTACATGGTACGATCTTGTTGGTTCGGCGATATCTGTTAGAGCAACTTCCAAATTTAGTGTTTTGGTCCACTTTCATTTATTTCATCACAGATCATTGATGCATTGCATAGGTCGAACGAGAAAAGAAAAACAACACGGAAATTGTCGTAGGCAAACATTAATAACGCCATTGGCAGCACCCCCGCCCGCATCAAACAAACATAATATCGCGCCGAGGATAAAAGCAAGGGAAATAAACGATGCGCTGGTAATGGTTCCCAGCATCGGACATCGATAAATAAGAAGTAAAAACAACATTAAAAAATACCATGTGATATGCACAGTACCAAAAAATAATGTGATTTACGTCTTTTGGGATGCACATAAAAGAAGCGAGCCGAATTACGTAAATTAGTGTCCAATTTCAAATACGTTAGTGTCAGATTCTGGAATTGTCGATCACAGTTGCACCGTTTTTGTGTCCTTTAACATGTAAAATTACATTTTTAGTTCAATACATCTTCAAGGACACGTTTTTGTGTCGGTTTATCATTTACATCATGTGTCATTCAGTCATAACCAGAATTACGTCTAGAGTAATTTTCATTATTTTTAAGAGTGTGTTTATTTGTTCAAACCGCTTCCCCCTACCCTTATGGCAGTAGTAGTGTTTGACCCTATAACCGAGAGAAGATCGAAAGTGCATCCCATCATTCCTTTCCGTCCGATGGGTCGGCACTCAATTAACGACGCGATGGCAATAACTTTTACCGGACGAATAAATTAACGGAGAGGGATGTGCATTTTGCAGTTTTATTGGCGCGAAATGGAACGTGTAAATTTACATAATTTCTTCGATGGTTCTTTTGCATGACTGTGGGCATTAAAACTGCAGTGATAGATGTCGTGTCCACTAGGACGGCTCATTTTTCAAAAGTTCTCCAAACTAAAAATTCGTGTGCTCTTATAAATTTAAACCACATTAAAAGAGAAACCTCAAAGTTTGAGCTAAAACTATTTAGATTTAGAAGATGGATTTTCAAGTTATTGAAAATGGCCTTCAGTGAAGTAATCACAACTTCGTTATTTTTTCACCAATTTTGCAACATGTAGCACCATTACCTTCAAAATTAAATTTATGAGAACTTTGGATAATATCAAATTTGTCTGAAACCAAAACTAGTCTTAGTTAAAAATAGTTTTCTCCATTTTTTTCCGCATTTTACTAAAACATTATCTTTGCTTGAGCATAATATCATAAATACTGAACCGATTCCAAACCTTTTTAAATGTTTTACAGGAAATTTTAGTTGATAGTGAATTTTGTTATTAATTAGTTATTACATGACTTTCAAGTTTAACATACCAATGACAAATTTTGCTATGATTGTATGTTTTGCTATAATATAATACAATCGTCAGAAAAGTATAAAAAAATTTACCTTTTGTCGACCGGTTTCGGGCTCGATGTAGCCCATCTACAGGACAAGGTCGGACAAGTTTCTCTTTAACTATGATTTGAATTCATAAGAGCACACGAATTTTTGGTTTTGTGAACTGAAAAATAAGCCGCATGACACTGTCCAGGCAATGCAGATTACATTCTTATTTGATTTTGAAGAACGATCAAAGCAATCGACGAAAAATAACCTCCACTGTTTTGATTTATTATGGAAGTTTGACGTTTACTGGCCTTGTTGTTTACTAATTTCATGGAGGAGTGAGAGAGAATGAATGATTCTTGTGTAGAGCCCCATGCACGGGTTCACTATTTGACGTTTAAACGGTGTCGTGTTAAGGTTGGGGGTGCCTTACTGCCTTACTCGAATTTTTACGGCGACAGCCACAAACAATCAACGTGATTTCGCTGCATGCACAGTTTGATTTGGGGGAGCCTTAATTTATATTATGACCATGGAAACCAGTGAATTCGCACCGCTCAAGCGTCAAATTAGTTAACTCGTGAATCGGTTCATCTTGATCAGTGAATGAAGATTTCTTACGTGCCATACAAATTATTTTTGGTTTTCATACAAAAAATCTTACCATAGGGGGAGAGGGGTTTAAAAACCGCTAAAATTGTCTTACGTAATTAATGGACAGCCCCATATACGGACGGCAAGGCTTGGTGCGCAAAGAAAAGCGCAATGAATGAACTAATATATCTATCGCTGATTTCACCCCAAATTGTATCCTCTTCAAAGTGTGATAGCAGCTCATCGCTCAGGGTAACGTCGAATCCTGATGGTGTCTTTGGAGCACTTATTCCTTGTATTTCAAGTATTAAGTTCACCAAATAGGTCGACACGATCCGCTCCAAACGTGCACTTTTATCACACTTTTTCTGCACTCTTAAACTTGTGTAAACCGGTTTGCGGACTTAAGAATCATCCTATCAATGATTCAATCAACCTAAGCATAGTATACTTGCAGAGAAAAAATATTTGAAAACATTATGATCTTGGTGTTCAAGGTATCAATGAAGTTGATTGATGATTCCTCAGTGAAAACCAGTAGGGTAAGCTGCGGTTGTATTCAGTTGAATCGTAAATCGGAAAATTTTCTCTGAAATAGCAATACTTGTTTCCAAATAAAATGCATTTTGTTCAATGTTCACTAATCCAACATTTCGTATCAATAATAGAATCATAACGTAGATGAAAATTTCGGCGTTGACTTTAAAATCTTTTATCCGTTGTAATTCTAATAGATAATTTGCGAGGCGAAATTTAAAAGATTTTTCTAAAAAAAAAACGAAAGAACGGTTCAAAAGAACTAGTTCGCTTTCAAGAACGGAACGAACGAGAACTGTTAATTGAAAAGAAGTGTTTTGCCCATCTCTAATTGAATGTAATTCAAGCGTGTGGTAGAATTAAAGCGAATGTAACATGATGGATTTCTCTTTATCGTTTCTTTCTTCAGTGGGTAAAGGTGACAACCAATGTTGTAAGCAATCACGGTAGTTGACACGTTTTCGCTGATATTCAGCAGCGCTTCCCTTAAACATTCACAACGCGAGCGATCAAACGAATGTCGACAAGAAAAATGTCATTTGAATGCCACTGACCACGATAGCTTTGCTAGGTAGTGTAGGAGTAATAAGTGTGAATATAAGAATAAATAAAATCTATTAATTGAATCAATGTAAAAACATAGCGTTAAACATTAATTAGCGTATACGAATAAAAGTTTGGTCATTATTCCTGTCAGTGTAAGATAAAACGGCGAGAGTCAAGTTTTTAAATACATTCAGCGTTTGGCAACACTACAGAGATGAAGAGCAGAAGAGAGTTTGAAAGAGCGAGCTTTCACACGTTCACTTGAACGACTGGTGCTGAGCAGAGCGCGTTTGATCACGCTATCCCGCAATGGCGAGAAACAGCAAGAGAGAAGAGAGAGCTTCGCGCAACGAGATGAACACGGCTATTGGTGGCTGAATGAAATCAGTTTAGAAAAGAGTTTTGTGTAGAACGGATGTGCATGAGATGTGAAAAAAATAAAAATTAAAAAAATGAAGCTCAAAGTTTTGTGTATTATTTCGGCCAATTCCTACAGGTAGCATTACGGTTTTGTTTGTTTTTGTTCTGCTTTCACTGTACAGGGTGTCCGCAAATTATCCGAACAGCAAAATATTGGAAACATGATCTCGCATTGAAAACAATAAACAATCAATGTCCATGTACCTTTTATAATACATCTATATGTTAACACAAAATACAACTTTAAAAAAATCGAAATGATTGCTTGTTACTAAGATAGGCAAATTAAAATTTTTCGGAGACGTTTTTCCTAAAGGCCGCTAGTCATACTAGAGATGTGTTATCCCTAAAAACTAAAAGAGATGAATCCAAATGTCCTATTATTATTTGAAGTAATCTACAGGTCAGTGGCTTCAAGTTAGACTGGAAATAGGAAATTGTACGGTTCAAATCCAGTGAGTTCTACGGACATTTTTTTTTGTCATAAAGCTCGGAAAACAGCTCCCTTTAAGACACCTCAATACATTTGGGTTGGCTTTACAATTATTTGAGATCGCAAATGTGTCAAACTTACTTCTTAAGAATATAATAAGCCAATATTAAAAACCATGCAAGAATATTGAATTTATTATGCTTGACTGTATAGAGCCATGTCTTCAAAGTTTGTACGGATAATTTGCGGACACCCTGTATGTGTGAAACATTCGACATAACAGACAAGAGCAAACTATTCATGTTGTTTATGATCCAATGTCTGAATTCTATGCAAAATTTATTATTTGTGCAAATATCATCGTATCAGATGACATTCAATTGACACTTTTTTGTGTTTGTCGACGTTCATTCTAACGCTCGTGCTGTGACTGCTGACCATGGCAACAAAACGAACGTCGCGCAAAGTGTCGAATATTTACAGCACTGGTGACAACATGAAAGTTTATTGGCATGTTTCCACATCAGGATGTAAGATCGCTTCGCTGACTAGCATCCTAAAGTAAAGAAATGCTATGAAACTTGCATCTTATCACTATTATTTGCAGAAGAGAGGATCAATAAAGATAAATTCGCCCAAATTACAGCACACGCTGGAAATAATAATGGAGCTTTGCACGAGTTCATTATTTGACGTTTGAGCGGAGCCGTGTTATTTATGTGACCATGGCAACGGGTGAATACGGCACCGCTCAAACGTCAAATTAGTGAACTCGTGCATTGGTCCATAGATCTAAAAAGTTCATCGATCTTCGATCAGGTAGCGTAGTGTTTATCCTCTCACCAATAGCGTAGTGTTTATTCTCACCAATTGCCTCCTTTTCAATTTTCATATAAGCTGTGCACGATAAACTGAGTAATAAACAGAAATGATTTAGTTCTTCGAGAATTCCTCGAGAAACCTCATTGGATTTTTCCCGGCGTTTCTTCCAGCACTTATATTGTTCAATAATTTGCCTAGGAATTTATGCAGAAGCTGTACTAAGGATTCATATAACCATTTTTTTTTTTTTTGAGAAATTCTTTCTGAGATTTCTCATATTTTTTAATTATTCTTTAATTGATTTTCATGAATGGTTCCAAAAATGTTTGGAAGAGTTCCTCATAGCATTTCTTCAGAAATCCAACAATTTTCTTAATGATTCCTAAGAAATTCTTCGCAGGGTTGCTCCAGATTATTTCCGTAATTCATGCATATTATTCTCGGATCCCTTTTGCTGGAATATTCTTGGTGTTTTTTCGAAAACTTCCAAAAAATAGTACTGGAATGCATCTGGCGGGTAAACTGTGATAGGATGGCTGGTGGTTCGCTGGCTTTTTGGTGATGCGATCCCGGGCGTTGGGTACACTGATGGTAGGATGTTTCCACGTGGCTTAGCAAGCCGATGAGGGAACGACGGGTTTCGCGGGCCCAACTAGCGTTTCCAAGTGCTTGCTAGTATATAGCCACGGAATGTGACCTCCGGAGTGGATTATGGGTTTGGGAACCACTCCTAGCCGAAACTTAAATGGGTCCCAATGGGAATGGCATAGGGGTAGTGAGCTATTAGGGTTCTGCTAGGCCGCTTTGTTAGATTAGGTTACCTGACTCGGTGGTACTTTAAAATTACTCACTAGCTAGTGAACTAAGGTCCAACTGCACTTCACTAACTATTTTTGTACGTCTGTACTGCTCGATGACTTAAGTGGAAAAGACTGGCCAAAGATCTTACAGTTTGAGGTAGACCCCTTAGCATACCCTATCTTGCCCCTTTGCACCTCCTTTTTTCATCGCCATTGGCCCTCTTCCTCACTTTGATTGTATTTATCAAATTAAATATGAAATCAAAAAATACATGTAGGCTTGTAATTTATATTCATAGCTTCCAATATTGCTCTTCAATTGAATTCATTGTTCCATCTAGTAATCCTTGGCAATTAAATATAAAAAAAAACAAAAACAAATAAGCAGCACCAGTTGAACGTCGTTTCTCCAGCTCCAGAGCATCGAATCCATTAGTGAAGGGTTTTCGACAAGAACGTCAGCTACTCTCGACTGACGTTGAAGCTAATTAATCATACAATTTCAATATTGTCTGTGTCTGAGAAGTTTTCGAAATGATAGTTTTAATGTGTAGTGCACGAAAAAGTGGAAAAATTTGTGCAAAAAAGCATTTGTGATGTTGAAATAGGCTGCCTCGAACGATGTCCGGATTTATAGGCTAGTGATCATTAAGCCGGACGTATCGTAAAAACCTTATATTTATCGAGCTTTTGAAAAACATTTTAATGTGAATTGAAACAAAACTGTATAATAACAGAACAAAAAATGTAACTAATTAGCAGACAGAAGATTTACGCAGGAAAAATATAAATATTGAGGATCATTTCAGAGAACCCAAAATGCAGGCCTTTGGCATGGAGTGCAGGTAAAACAATAATAATTTTACACAACGTTTTGGCCTGCCATGTATGTTTAAGCATACGAATACATCGAATTCTATTATTGAATTGTAATTGTAATTGTAATTGGAATTGGAATTGGAATTGTAAGCTGATATTGAAGATTGTAGGTTTAAGTTATGTGTCTTTTATTAGTTTTTTATATGTATTGTCTACCTAAACGCTTCTGTCCGGATTTCGATTCAAAAGCGTCCGGCATTTCGGTGCATGTGTCCGGATTTAAGAACACGACATCCTTCATTAATTTAACGTTTTTCATGTTTAACTTGCATTTTTAACTATATTTTTTGTCCATGATTCAAAGTTTAGACGTGTATCTATGTGAATAACAATAACACTTGTACTAGATGTGGTAGAAACATATTTGAAGTAGCGATTGAACTTTTGGTGTTGCTTAAGTGTCCGGATAATGATGCATCACGGTAAGACTATTTGCTTACAATATTGTATACAATAAATGAATGACTATCTTATAACTTGACGAACAGTAATACCCTAATTTATACAGTTTTTATCGGTATCGTGTTTTAGGTTGGAAATTTTCAAATAAAATTGCGCTTCGGGAGATCAGCACATTTTTTTCAGAACCCGTCCACAGGTGGCGCTGTAAACTTTAACTTTTTATTTGACGGTTTTCAAAAATGGGGTCTTTGACACAACTGTAAATTAATGAAATTGAAAAAAAGTTTGCTTACTACACCAATGGTCTGTCTGGTCACTCTAGCGGACTACAAAGGACCTCATCGTTTGATTCGAATATTTTCAAAATGTTTTTACTATAAAATGAAGTAAGTAATTAAAACACACAACTTTGGGAAATTGAATAGGGTTCTTAAACGCTAGAAATATTAGCAATTGTTAGCAACAAAAAAATTCAAGATTTTGTTGTTATCAGGGAGACAGACGGATGCAGACAAAACCTCCCTAGGTTCAAACTACATCAAAATCAGTTCCATATTCTAACGGTTTCGCTTGCATTCATAAGTATTCAAATTTGAAAATTGAACATCATTAACTACTAATTCAAGCTGAAGGATGATCGTATCTGCTTTTCTTTAAACTTTAGAACTCCATAATATTCAAAACAGTTATGTTTTTCAATCATTTACACGTTTAAATTAAGAATTTTATAAATAAATTTAAAAAGTGTTTTTATAAACATGAAGAATGAAATTTTTTGTTTGGAAGTTCTTACTCTCTTACTCTGATATAACCAACCTGTTTGCATCAAAAGAACATCACTTCTCCTATTGTTTTTGTTCTATCCAGTAATTTCTGAAAACAAAACACTAAATTAAAAAGAATTTTAAAAGCATGGAATAGTTCTTTATTATTAAGCGACTACATCTACCAATTAATCAGTGTAATTTTCATCTGTATTCCAACCATCTTTAATAATTCGGAGAATATGACATTTGAACCTTTTCAACGAAGCTATAAAAATTGTTTGATATTTAAGGACATGAGATTATTCAATTGAGTATAAATAAATTATTCTCTTTACCTAAAACAACAAGTTAATTTTTCAAAAGTT
Source organism: Aedes aegypti (assembly GCF_002204515.2). Taxonomy (NCBI): domain Eukaryota; kingdom Metazoa; phylum Arthropoda; class Insecta; order Diptera; family Culicidae; genus Aedes; species Aedes aegypti. The sequence goes on from NC_035109.1 coordinate 147,971,923, forward strand.
GGGAAATTTTAGATTTATTTTAGATAGTTTTTCTTCATATGATGTAAGTAGTTAAAGTATATTACTTTCTTAAAGGCACAATGGTTAACAATGGTATAAAATATCAAATATGGCTATGGTCATATTAGAGGTGAAAACAGTGATCCATGATTTATCATTTAGATACTCATGAATACAGGTGAAACTCATAGAATATTCAGCTGATTATAATCTAGTTCGAACCCAGGGAGGTTTTATCTGCATCCATTTGGCTTGTAGATAAAATAATCAATAGAAATGGCCATTTTTTATAAAACAAAGTTGACGATATTTCTTCGTGTTTGCGTTTCTAAATCTTATTCACTTCCATAAAGCTGTGTATTTTGAATATTTCCAGGCAGGATTGGCAGGATTCCGAATTAAATGTGCTGGTCACCCAATGCGCCATTATTATTATTTTTTTTTTTGAATATTTTCATCCAAAGACACCATACCGATAAGAAAACGATTCAACACGCTACTGAAAAATGTTCACGATTTTGAGAATTCATCCCACTTTAGAATTTAGATTACTCGATACGTGCTTCTAGGGATTCGCCAAGAAATTACTCAGAAGGGATCCTCGAAATGGTAACAAATATTTCTTTAGGGATTCCCCCAAGAATTTGCTCAAGTGGTTCTCCGACATTACCCGAAAAACCATTACCCGGAATGCAATTTACCGGAAGACCATTAACCGGAAAACCACTTACCGGAATGAACCATTTACCGGAAAACCATTACCCGGAAGGACCATTTACCGGAAAATTATTTCTCTATTTCTCGCCTTTTCCATTAACGTTTTTTTAACCGTTTTACGGTCATTCAAATATTTAAAATGATCACCAACGATAATGGACAGGGTATGTTCTTCCTTCAAAGTACATAAGCATCGAAGCGGAGTCTAAGATATCTACTGTAATAATGTGAGAACACAACCTATTCAGATTAGTACTGTAGAATTAATGACATTTATTGTACGTTTCCTTTCTCAGCCTACTGTGACATAATTCCTTATCTCAGCCTACTACATCTCTCCCCTTCTTCAAATAGTAATATTATTTGAAATAACATTTTTTTTAACAACAGAAGCAAACCTAAATTTAAATTTTCATAGAGTCTTCCTTCGTAGCTAATATATCATATTTTTAGTGGAAACATGACAAGGATCTCTAAAACTTCATCTTAGGCCAAATTCCAAGTCCCATCGAATATTCTGATTTCCTTTTTGTTGTTTTGCTTCAGTGGTGTGATCGGCAACACTATGATTGGTGACGGTATTTCCAGTATTAGTTTTTGATCCATTGGTCTTCTGTTGCAATCCCCTCTTCATAGCTCGGTAATCCTCTCTTCATAGCTCGGAAATCTAAATGTGGTTGGAAATACATACGCAGTAAATTGATCATCATTTGTGGAATTCAAAGGAATTCAAATATATTATACTTAGACATTCTCAATACTTATTATCTTCTTTTTCCAGAAAGAGCGTTTTTTTTTAATTTTGAATTGACCCATGCTCATTCCATGTTTTTCACATTCATTCTTATTCAGTATAGCTTCATTCTTGAAGTTGATTAAAACACAATTTGCAAAAGAAACTTCAAAATAAATTTGTTTTATGTTATTTAAATATTTTGTATCCGATTTAGATCAATTCCTCTATCTTATGGTAGACTGGACTGTTAAATGGTATGAGCCAGATCTGCTTCATCTGGTCTTTTTATTGTAGACTGGAACATTTCGGTTCCTATGCATATCGCATTATCACTTAAGGAGATGGACTGAAGTGCAGCAGACTTTCTACATCTCGAGATAGACTAGATAGTATACCAAATGAACTGAAATTGCCTTCCTTCATTTTGGTGTTTTATTTACTGACGTCTTCTAAAGCGCCATCTAGAATGAACTAGGATTCGGAATCCTCTTCATTCTTATATCTACTTTAACTCCAAATAGACTAGGATAACTTTACCCCCTTTATTTGGATACAGAAACGGACTAGAACTTCAGTTGAGTTCCCTACGTTTCTTCATAGGAATTAGACTAAGGTTGCGTAAACCTCCTTTAATTCCCTGTATACAGCGAACTGGAACTAAAATTTCCCTTCGCTTGTATTTTTATTTTCAACTCCAAATAGACTAGGACAAGTTTATCCCCTATATTTGGATACAGAAACGGACTAGAACTTTAGTTGAGTTCCCTACGTTTCTTTATAGGAATTAGACTAAGGTTGCATAGACCTCCTTTAATTCCCTGTATATAGCGAACTGGAATTCGAATTTCCCTTCGCTTGTATATTTATTTTCAACTCCAAATAGACTAGGATAAATTTATCCCCTATATTTGGATACAGAAAATCATTATCACATTAACTACGATTTTCATGAGGAATCCGACTGTTAATTCCCAAAACTCATTAAAACTTCTTATTATGTTGTTATCATGCTAGACGAGAATTCATAATTCCCCCGTACCATTTACTTCTTAAATGAACTGTAACACTGAAACTTATAAGTTTTTTTTTATGGGCTAGGATATTTTATATGTGATTCTACCATTTATTATTGTTTGGAAATGGTCACTTTTTCCTCTTAAGCGAACTAATCCTTTCATTAGTTATCATAAAAGTATTACATCAGTTTGTATTGTCAGCTGTTCTAACTTTCTAACTCTTCAATTAAGTTGCTATTATTTTCTTCACGGTTTATTTGTGTTATGGAGTGAAAATCTCACACATCATCTGATAATTTGTAACTTAAGAAGTATAGTTCTAAATTACCTGCTCTCAATAAAATCACATGAAAGATTATTATACAATTTTTGAACACCACAATTTTTATTTTTTTATTTTCCTCGTATATTTTTTTTCTTTTATTGTGCAAACTTCTCTCATTTATTTCAAGAAATACTCACTTTAATTATTAATTACGGCTTTATTTATTTAATTTGGTCCAATGGCCCAAATTTTGCATAATTATTTCGGTGATATTTGATTGCAAATAATTCTCGATGATGTAAAAGTTGGTATAGTACATAAAAGTTGAAATTAGATAACTATAGATATGGTTAATCAATTTTATTGATGATTAATGATCATGAATGAATCAATAATCATAAAACAATAATGTTAAATAAAATATTTACGACAGTAGCAACACAGCTCAAATAATGAACACAACAGTAGAATATTATCAGAGGTGTATCAAAATATACACGTTGTTTTCTTGACTTTTCCCAATGTTCTGTAAACAATACTTCAGAAACATTCTCAAGTGTTCAAAATTTCTAAAATTATCAGTTCAATTCTATATCAAATAGATATAAATTCATCTTGATTTTTTTCATTCAAATCCTAAATTGGGGCTTGAGGCTACATTTTAAAAGTCGCAAATAAAAGTTTTATTAATTTACAATGGCCAATTTGCTACGTATCAGATGATGTTTAATGATGATTATTTATGGATGACCTTTTTTTATTCAGTTTGTGAAGTACTTTTGTTGAATCCTAAAATAAAAATCTTTCTTTCTATCTTTGTGTTAGTTCAGATTAGACATAAAGTTTCTCAATTCCAATGCACAATTAAAAATATAAAGTTTAGAATAATTTCCACAATGAATAGAGCTAGGAATCCCTAGCGACTATTTTCAAAGTGTCTTTTTAAAAATCTAGCTTTTACCGTGGTGTGAATGGTGACTTGGTGTGCTTACGCTGTTTGTTAATCTTTTCAATATATAATCTTAGCAGGCATGGATTTTATCAATTCATCTGAAAACTTTTTATTTGTTAATTTTTTGTTTGCGTATTCAAAACAAATATGGTTTATAAATTGTCAAAACGTAAATCATTTCACATTGGAGTGATTTTGAAGAAAAATGAGACTCTTCATTCTGCTCAGGAATCATGTAATTTATGTTCTCATTACGTATCTGCTCAACTTTGTCTTGGTCTTTTTCATTTATTATTAAAGCAGCAAATAACACAATCAACGAGGTTATAATTAAGTTCATCTTACTTTACATCGGTGGATCCTCGGTGCATACGGTCGGTTCACTTGTGCTCGTAAAATTCACACAACCAGTAACACATTTGATCACAAAACTCATCAGAACAATCCTCCATCAATTACACAAATGACCGCTGTTATTTTACACAAGGCAGCTTTAGTCCAAAATAAAGTCTAGAAATCTCCAGGAAAATCAGACTTCAGTAGTAGTTCTTCAACCACTAATCGTTTTGGTTTGCATTAGCACAAATGTTTTTCGTTCTCTACGTTATATAAATGTACAACATGGTCAATATTTTCCTTCTTCGTTCACCTTCTTTTTCCCAAAACGGCACGGAAGTTCGAACAAATCTTCGTCGCCAATGTAATAATGTGAGAACACAACCTATTCAGATTAGTACTGTAGAATTAATGACATTTATTGTACGTTTCCTTTCTCAGCCTACTGTGACATAATTCCTTATCTCAGCCTACTACATCTACAAACTTGATCATGTCAATATGCACCATCTTCATATATTTATCGTTATAATAATAGGTTATCGTTTATAATAAAGTTCAAATTACAATTACAATTATTTGCATTTCATAGATGATTCACCCTTTTTTCAAAAATAAGCTGTTCTTTCAACTTATCTTTGCAGCTTGTCTTGGCTGAACTGGCTAAATTTGGATACAACTGTGTAACTTAACTTTTGACATTCGACCGTCGGTACTCTAAGTGTCCAAATGCTAATTGATAAGCAATGATTAGAATATTTAACACGATTGGGGCCCAGATAGCCGTAGCGGTAAACGCGCAGCTATTCAGCATGACCATGCTGACGGTCGTGGGTTCGAATCCCACTGGTCGAGGATCTTTTCGTAATGGAAATTTTCTCGATTCCCAGGGCATACAAGTATCTTCGTACCTGCCACACGATATACACATGCAAAAATGGTCAATCGGCAAGAAAGCTCTCAGTTAATAACTGTGGAAGTGGTCATAAGAACACTAATCTGAGAAGCAGGCTATGTCCCAGTTGGGATGTAACGCCAGAAAGAAGAAGAACACGATTGGTTGTGCTACTTTTTGCCGAGTGTCAATTCACCGAATGTCGTTTCTGTAAACGTCAATCAACCGAATGCAAATCCTCCATATATCCCTTTTTCTAGAATGACCCATTCCGGGTCATCTGAAAATTACCCTTCTTTATTTGGTTGGCGGTTCTTTCAAGTTCCATCGATCTCGGCATATTTGGCAAAAGTTGAAAATTACCAAATATCTTCTTCTTATGATTGCTTTCTGTTCTTTCTAGCATATTATTCGGGGTACAGACATTCAGAGTTATGACATTCGTAGAAAAAAAGGCACAATCAAGCAAATTCAAAGGAAAAGTAGATCTATTGAGGTTCAATATTTCGGAAACCAGAGATGGACGTCACAATGGCGTATAGTGTCCCTATTCTCGATCACCAAGGCACTCTTAGTTTCGTCTTGATTTTTTAGATTTCCTCAAACCATAAAGGCTCCCCTAAATCAAAGCGACTTTTTACGGTGACAGCGCCATGCACATGCGCTGCATGCACAGTTTGATGAGCGTGTCTGAGCCACAGCGACGCAGTGATTTTCGGCGTGTCGGTCTAGATGGTTCCATATAAGAGTGCTTGCAGCGACTCAACAGCGTAATCGCGTCGATTTTTTGTAGATGTCGCTTAAAAATCATGTTGATTTGGCTCTCCCACAGCCAAAATGAGAATTGCACTGTTATATGTCACTTCCCTCGCAAGTTTAGTGTATTTCTTTTTTTTTTTTTTTGATAGAATATTTAAATTGGATTCTAAACTGTTTTAACTGAAGGGAATAAGAAAACCATCATATATACAAACATTTTAAAAAAAGGAGATGTTTTATTTTCTTCAATCCACCCTACCCTAATTGTTAGGCGATTTTTTTTTCGATTTATATCGACCTTGTTAATATTTCACATCAAATATATATAACAAAAATAATTCTTTTCATTCTTTTTATCCTTGTTTGTAATGTTTAGTTTTATAGCATAAATTTGAAGACAAAGTTTTTCGAACTATAGGGAGCCGAATCCTATTCTATGTACTTATGATTCACTTCGGCAAAGGGGTTTTTCGAAAGCTACTCAGTTCATATGTTTCCACGATGTGCGTCGTACTGTAGTGCCTCATTTTGCAAAATTTTAGATAATTCGGCCGAGAAAAACTTGTGAAAATGCCCAAGTAGCTCTGCATCCTATCAGACGATTATTTTCTAATTAAACCGCAAATAAATGACATGTGCAATTAAATTTTGATATCGTAATATTCGTTGCGGCAAAGTGAAGCTATTCAGAAAGATCAAGCTGAGGTTGGTAGAATTGAATACCGTCGGTTCAAAATTATTTCTGGTTGGCAAGTTTGACGAGCTAGAGTACATACATACTTGTCAAACTATGAACGAATGCAAAAGTGGTCGATTGACATAGGCTCTCAGCTATTAACTGTAGAATTGCTAGAATAGCTTTGTCCCAGTTGAGTCGTAATGCCGGCAAGAACAAAAACATATTTGGTACATAGCTGTTTGAAGATGTCTTTTGATAAAGTGTTTATGGAAACCGAGGGAGTCAAGAATGTCCATGGTTAGCGTGACATAATTTGTACTAAGCATCAATGAAAGAGAATAAAAATGGTATACAAATGTACTGAAAAAGGTCGTCAAAAATGGAAGATTTGGCTTTCCGGGTAATGTTGCATTCCGGTAAATGGTACATTCCGGTAAATGGTTTTTCCGTGTAATGGTACATTCCGGTAAGTGGTATTACGGTAAATTGTATTCCGGGTAATGGTATTCCGGGTAATAGTATAGAATCGCTCAAGTATTCGTTTTCAACTTCCCTCGGGAGTTCTGCCTAGGATTTCTTCCAGGCCCCAGCATTTTTTGCCCTCTTTCGTGTAAAGGATTTTTTTTTCTAATTGTTTATTTATTGGGCTCATACGTGTATAACACTTTACGGAGCCAATTGACTTTTAAATTATATTTTTTTTATACAATTTAATAAAAAAAAGCTAAAATAAAACTAACAGGTGAGCTAATCGGATATATCGGACTTTGAACCGATAGAAGATAGTCGGGAAGAACTTCTCTGCTTTTTTTCTTCTGATGGTGTTAAACTCCTTGATGCCTTGGCCTCCAAGTCCCGTTTTTTCTGCGGTTCCGTTTCGTCTTCCACTCTAATCTTTGCAATCCCTGCATACTGCGTATATGTTTTCCCATTGGACCTCCAAAATCTTATCGGTACCGGTTCAGGCTTGGGATCCACTACTACCTCCGCTTCCTGCATTTCCGAACATACTTCTTCCGATTGAATGCTTTCCGTTTCTAATACCTCGATCTCCAAAAGTTCCGTTTCATTTTCCTTATCCACCGTTGTATTCACCTTCACCACTCCAGCGAAAGACATTTGGTCGAATGACATTTAGTCGAATGGACATTTGGTCGAAAAGTTTTAATTGCAATAGAAAGCATATAATGTTTGGTCGAACGGACATTTCTTGGAAAGGATAGTGGTCAAATCTAAATAGGATGGAAGCAAAGTTACGTTTAGTCTGACTATCGTCGAGAGTAGCATTTTATCGCTAATACAAGAGTGATTGAATAATTGAAAAAGTGTCAGCCATTTTACCAACAATCTATATGCGATTAACAAAATTATGTTATTCAATTTGATGGACGCTTTCCCAACATATTGGTCAACCTTCTGCGTTTTAGACGTTTCATGCTGCTTTTTCGTTCAGGCATGTTCTGTAATTCGAGATAAGCTGATCTTAAATAGAAGCAAGCCAACTTTTGTCGCCTCTGTCAACTCGGCTTCCCTCACCCGATACATAGTATTAGCACAATTTTCATTTTTAATAATTTAAAGCTTCTACTACAAACTCTGTTATTCACCCGGGGTCATCAACAATGTCGGCAAAGCCATATATTAGCTCAAGGAATGTTATTTATTAAGGCGAAGAGTAGGTCATCATTGCAATTTGTAAGCGGAGTTGATGATTGTTGGTAATTCATCACTATTTTGAATCAAAGTAAATCAGTTGGTTTTGTACTGACAAAGCTGAAAAAGTATTGGCATACGTTATGCATGTTAGCTCGTGCAGTGATATTTTTTCAAGTAGAAAAACTACCAAGATTAAGTTTTAACATTTTTATTTTGCAAGCTGCAAAATCATCAATGAATGACGGGCTACTTAGCCTTAAGCTGGAAGTCACAATAAACCAGTTTGCCACAAGTAGATTCACCGACACCTAATATTCACTTCGCCATAAAGGTTTACCTTAAAGCAAATTATTGCTGCCGTCTTAATACAGATTCTCACAACATCTTAGCCAGACCCGCAATTCAAAGAAAGATCCCGGGAACTCTCTCCGTATGCTTCCATCAGATGAAGATCAGCAGTTCTTTACGAAGAACGATGAAATTTCAAAAGAATAATAAATAATAAAAACATTATATTCACATCGTTGAGTAATAATATAACTTGTTAAGCAGTTTTTTAAAGAATGATGATATTTTCAAAGAATAATATATACACTTGAACTAAACATTTCAGTCAATGTACAGAAAAGAAACTACTTTTAAAAAGTTCATACGAATAATCATCGACATAACATCGGTTTTGACATAACTTCAAATTACAAATAAAAAGATTTATAAAATTAAAAATCCAGAGTACATAAAAGATCCCATTCTTTATTCAACAACAGTTAATGATTCATATTATTCAAAACATTACGTTATCTAACCTACATTGCAAAACTTAGAACAATAATAATTTTACCACATGATCTTTCAATGAACCATTTGAATAAAAACTTTCAACCGAATTTCCGTTCAACTAAACGTCATCCGACCAATATAAGTGTTCCAAAGCAATTCGACCAAATGTCCTTTCGACCAAATGTCCGTTCGACCAAATGTACATTCGACCAAATGTCATTCGACCAAACGTCATTCGACGTTTGCTCACACACCCGAACGTATTGGAAATTGCCCTCCGCGTCTGATGTTTGCACCTGGGAGGGAGGCACCGATACTACACACGAAATATAAGACAACGTCATTTTGAACTGCAAGATAACTCCAGTATAGAGCTTAGTGACATTTGAACACACGTAGACTAACATACGCTCGTCATACACAGTTTGTTTTTGTTTTCCTCAAAGAAACTTGCACACGCTTTCCAGACTCACCAAAATGCATATGGAAATATTACCCAATTTGAAAAAATTAAACCCGTTTTCTGCGTGTTTTTAGAGACTGAGTGCATATTGTTTTCCTCTAAGGTTCACAACTACATCTACACTAGGGTACCCATACCATTGGGCGTGAAAACCACTATGCCAACAACAATCAAGGCAGGCTTCGAGAAAATCGGTAGTTTCCTTTTGTTGTGCACCTTCGATCTTTCCTGACAAACATGAAAAAAGGGCCACAGTTTTCTATGCACTAAATATTCATTTTCATTGGAAAAAGTAGAACGATGCGTTTTTCAATGCATTATGTTCAATCAGATGAAATGGTGCTCACGTGACATTACTTGCATTATGTGCATGAATTGATTTTTATTCGATTTTTATCACTTTGAAGAAATACGAAAATGTGTTTTAATCAGTTACGCGCTTTTTTCATGTTAGTCCAATGTTTGAGCTCTGGGCTCACAGTGACAGTTCGTGACAGCGGAATCTCGGCTCACTATGACGTACAGAAATTTTGTATTGGTTTCTCCCTCCCAGGTTTGCACAGCTCTGTCGTCGTAAAATTTGAGCTTCTTAGTCGTCCCTTTTTAAGGGGGGCGTTACTATAGCCCAGAGGGCGCTTCTATTCCCAGACGTTGATGATGTCTTCTCATAAGAAATAGCACAAATATTTTAATATACAGGGATCAACTGTGATGGAGGTTATGTTGCTATGAGTTTTCGACTTTCAGTCTTTACAGATCATAAACGGAAATCCAAAAACCATCATTTTAATATATAAATATTACAGATATCACAAATACTTTAATACACATTCCAAACAAACGAAAACCAATATGCTTTTGCTCGTATTTAGTTTGTGTTCCATTTCTATTGAAATATGCGAAGAAATCAAGTACATGGATTTAAACATTATATAGTGGAAAAATTTGCTAATGTAATAAGTGAAAGTTATGTTGTCCTTGTATAAATTGAATCTACCATAACAATGCTTTATATATTGCTGTGTGCGTTTGGAATGCAAATATCAAATGCGGTAAGATTTTTTACAAGGACGGCGAAGTCAAAGTTTGATTTTTTTTTTTGCTAGGTTGGCGGTTATATGGATAATGGTTGCTAAGTATCCTTTGATTGCATTGTGTTGCCGGATTTGAAGCCCAGTTAGCTAAGGTTTGCACGTCAAACGCAAACAGCAATACTACTGTGTATGCTATGTGACTATTTCCTAGAGTCTAACAACTAAGACTATTACGATGTGCCCTTTTGAAAGAAATTTCAATCCATGAAATAAACTCAGTCTTTTAGAACCTACCACTCAGTGTAAAACGGATCATCTCTTGCCAATCCAAAAACCTCACCGATCGTTTATTTGAAAACGTTTTTGTGTTTGCATCAAATTTCAAAATTATTCTTGTGTTTGGCATCTTGATTTTAAAACAATATATTGTTATTGCAATTCGTTTAAAAAATGTGAAAATGTGAAAAAGCATAATTTTGACAATACAACTGAATTGTATAATTTTTATTACTTGATATTGTATGAATTATTGTTTGATAAATTGACTAAGAACAAAATGTTAATCTCAGAATTCTAAACGAAGCGCTAACAGTGAAACATGTTTTTTGATAAAATTAAAAAGGGAGTCAAATTCAAAATGGTCGCCAAAATTATTTTAAATTAGACTACATCTTTTCTCCATGCGATGCCTCTAAGGTTGCTTTATGTCAGAGCGTTAATGATTAACGGGTCTCAATGATTGAATAAGTGATTAATGATTAAATTCAATTTTATCATGATTAATGATTATGAATAATGATTAAAATGTTTGAAGTCATGATTAATGGTTGTGATTGATTATTAAGCTAAAGTATGATTAATGATTATGATTAATGATTAAATTACAATTTTAGATAATTAGTGATTATGATTAATGATTAAACTCAGTATGATTAGTGATTATGATTAATGATTATGATTAACCCTTACGTGCCTAATATCAAATTTGATCAAAATTTTCAATTTGAAAATAATACGTTTTTTAATTATCATTTATCGTTTTTATATTGAGAACGTCGCGACCCATTGTGAGTACTATACAAATCTCGTCCAACAAGTCGTTGGCGAGTAGTGTGTGATTATTGAGTTCAAAACGAATTCAGGTTAACTTCTGCGTTCATTAGTTCTCTCGTGGTGTGTCTCGATTCTCATCGAGAAGACGTGGAAATTTATCGCAAATTTCACTTTTTTACTCATTTTCATTTTTCCATTTAATCCAAATGCGAAGTGTATATAACGTTTAGTTTGACGGTAGTTGTTCAAAATTATGTTTTTCAGTTGTATTCTAACGTAATTCCGAAAATATTAGGATTGCTGTTTGTCTTTTAAACTAAGGGTATCGATTCAAAAATTACAATAGTTTCGAATTCAATTACGGGGAGTACTGGAGTAGTCCCCCCTAAGAGTCAGTAGCCACTTTCATATCGAGTCCCAAAAGTTATTAACGATTAATCAAGCTTCATTTTTGGCAGACCGAGTCTAAAGAAGTATGGTTCGAGAGCAGAGCGTAAGTTAACCATGATTGAAAAATCACGATGAGAGATGTTTGATTCATATTTGAAGTGTGAATTCGAGAGAGTGATGCATTCGTTGCATACTTAAATGTGTTTTGGGCATCTCAAGTCATTTATTTATTGTTTTTATGATTAACCTTTGATTAATCATTAATCATTTATCAACTAATGATTAAATTCTCGAAAAGATGCACTAAGCGACTTGAAGTATGCAACCAATGGGTTATACACTAAGACTAGATAATGATGATGATATTACTCATGATTAACAAACAATCCTATATAAAAATCTTTTGAACTTCGTTATGGCAAATTGATCACAGTGTTTAATTATAAATCAAGATTAATTGCTCTGGTTCAAAAGCCAGTATCCTGGAAGTAGTGGTCAATATATTGGCTTTGCGAAGCGTAGCTTGTGACACATCCAACTTCATGAATATCAAGTTTTAAACGGATGTCTCAAGCGTTATTGATAAAGAAGGATGTCGGGTTGTTAAGGTTTGTCGATTTCCCGGAGAAAGTATTCAAAATATTGGTAATTGAATTTCAACACTTTACTTCAAGTTAGAAGAGTGTTGAAAAACTCATTAGTAAGGCGAGCAAACCCCGGTAAACTCTAATATGCTGCTTATCTTGTGATTATTATATTATCATAGATTAATAGCTCGAATTTTCGACCAATAATAATTCTGTGCCAATTTTCGGATTTCTATACAATCCTATATATAAAAGTTTAATGGTATTTGCTCGCCTTCCTAGTGATTATTAGTATTTTTTTGTAAAGTGAAGTGTTAAAATTCAATTAATTGTTTATTCATACTCCAAAGTGAAAGTAAAGCACTATATTGACAGTTCTGAAACCTAGCTTTCCATATATTGAACTTCATGAATTTTTTAAACCAAGCCATTGAATTCATTTTCAAGGGAATTATTTAAGTATTAGATATAAAATTATTCGGGAGAATTTGCTTGTTTAGGAGTATCAAGTTTTATGTATAATCTGAATCTACGTTGAAGTTTGAACCAAACCCAAAATTTTAAAATTGTCCGTGTCCTGAAACTATTTTAATAACGCGTTTAATATTAAAATGAAAATCACTTTTGAATTACCCCCGGCAAATTTTTCTTCGAGCGAGCTGTCATTATGTACATTGAAATGTCTTTGAGCAGTTGAGAGTTGATCTTTTGAACAAGCTACAAAGCACTGCAAATATTTCATTACTTCTTCTTCTTCTTTTTGGCATTAACGTCCTCACTGGGACAGAACCTGCTTTTCAGCTTAGTGTTCTTAAGAGCACTTTCACAGTTATTAACTCTATGCCCAGCGAATTCAAGGAAATTTCATCACTAAACAATTTAATTATTGGAGAAATGTTGGGCGAAATCAGTTTGAACATTTGCTAGAAATTTCCTAATCATCAACTTAATCATTAGCCTTTAAATGATTTACCATCAATTAATGATTATTTATAAAAGTAATGATTAAATGGCATCTCCCTAAGGCACCGTTCACAAGTTACGTAATGCTCCAAGGGGAGGGGCAGGATCTCACCGTATGAGCCTCAAACAAAATTTTGAAAATGTTTATACAAAAAGCATTACAGAGAGAGGAAAGCTTTCTCCGGGGTTCAAAAATTCAAATTTTTAGCGCTATGTAATGAATGGATGCTACTTACACGCCTTGGCCTATGCAACGAATGAGCCATAACACTTTATTCATTATTGAAGAGAACAGTTCAAGTTGAAAAGCTTTAAGCATGATTTATTGTTTATAATCATCAAATGTTTAATCAAGATTGACTTAATGCTCTGCTATATTCGGTGGATATCTGCAGGCGATGTTAGATTGCAAACATCAAACGTGAACATAAACAGCGAAGCTATTGACAGGAATACCATCTACTAGGGGAAAAGGAATATTTTTGATCTCGAAAATGTTGCGCCAATTTTCGGAATTTCATACAAAGTATACACAAATCTTATGAACAGCTAAAAAGCTTGTGCTAGGTCGAAATTTGGTGATCTGCCCCTTCATGTAGAATGGTACCACTCACAAGCTTCCAACCGGATCTTCGGATTCAGATCAAATACAACTGAGAAAATTCACCGTCTTATATGAAGGATATATTTAAGGGTATTTTTAGTCTTATGGTAACGTCCGCGGATACCAAGCACAGCCATGCTTTACTTGGTTGGATTTGGAACTTCCTTGGGCATAAACTATCATTGTTCATGTCATAAGATATAAAAATTCAAAATTTATTTTGGAAGGCAATTTTGTAAAATTTGTTTAATGATTGATTAAATGTTTGACTTATGATTAAGATTATGATTACTGAATAAAATTAGCGATCTTTATGATTATGATTAATGATTAATGATTAAAACATAATATTTCAATGATTATGATTAATGATTAATGATTAACTTTTGATTTTTTGTGATTAATGAATAACATTTTTGATTAATCATAATCATTAATCATTAATCATGATTAAATTTATGATTAATCATTAACGCTCTGCTTTATGTATCAAGGAATATATGAGAAGAAAGATACGTGAAGAAATACAAAGAATTTATAAAAAAAAACTGAGTCTTTAGCAAACTGTCAAGCTAAGATCCGCCAATTTGAATTAACCAAAACACTCTCCTCCATTTTTTTATTCAAGCAAACTAAGACGCAAACTGTAGTTCAAATTGCCTATGGTAACCGCGATTCAGCGATAATTACTGAACCATAACTCGAAACATGTTTTTAAAGAAATATGATGCGTATTCTCAGTCATGTCAGACTTGAAAAATTTGTAGGCTTGACTAGAATGCAAAGAAAAGTTTTAAAGTTAAACATAAATAAGTCAATACTTAAGATTCGACGTTTCAAATGTTTGATTATGTTTGAACGTAAAGTAATATATGAATCATGCTTATAGATATATATGATAAATTAAAAAAAAAAAACTAATTACTAAAACTAAAATTTTTTTTAGTTTTTTAAAAGCAGGTCATCTAGAATGTATGAACTGTTTTTTTTACTAAAAGAAGAGGTGTTCGATTTTCAGCCAAATATATGGCTTAAATTAAAAATAAAATGTCGCTCTTGAGGTAACATCAAAATGAAAAAGTCAACATTTGCTCTGGAATGCAATATATTTCGCTATGGTTTTATCTCTTGTAGTTTTACGTTAGATATATAAGTGAATCTTGGAATTGCCAAGTATCAATTAAAGAAGGGTTTCAAACTAATGTCATCAAATTTATAAACAACGAAAATGCGTACTTGATTATGAAAGTTTATCACTATCACATGAAAATTATTGGTCCAAAATAAACAAGGGTATGAACTGACTGTCCTAAGAACATATAGGTTGAAGATTTTTTCAGCATTAAGCTTTAACATATTTCATCAAACTTCGAGAGTGGTCTTGGGCCCCTTAATGATCACGTGCTCTTATCGAAGGATCTCTCGAGATAATTTAACCAACAATTTCTTTCATAATACCGAATATTAGGGATTAAGAGCATACAGCCCTGTAGGCAAATGCTTTTATATCGTAATATCAATTTAACTTAGGAACTGTACTACTTTGCCCTAAATATTGATTTCCCAAATGTCGTTTCATCGAACGTCAGCTCCTTGAATGTCTGTACTCCGAATATGCGGTTTCACAATTTCCTACATTTTAGACCGAACCGGTCATCTGGTATGCACCCTGTCACTGAGAATTATTCTTGCACCTTCATGAACTGCATCACTTCTCGAAGAGACAGGTCATTCGAAAAAATGGGATTCGAGGAAAAGGGGTATTCTGAAAACTGTCATTCGCGGAAAAGAAATTCGAGGAAAAGTAACACGTTTGATAAATAGTATGGAAAAAAAATGAGACAAAATATAGATATTATAAACAACATATAAAGTGTAAATAACTTACCAATATAATAAATAAATTGCTCGGCATACCCAATACGGTAATCAACATTGATCCTGATTGTATCGCTCGTTCCCGCAAGAGCAGATAGCGCAACTAAAGGACCAAATACTACTCTTCGCTTGATATACGTTAGTTAAGGTCATAAAGCAAACAAAATTTAATTGGTTTTCGACAGGGCGTTAAGATGCAGCTGATCTACGTGAAACAAAGTATAATCACTTCAGGGCGTTGATACAGATTAAAAAAATGATTGATTTTTACAGGGCATTACGATTAAATTCATTAATGTGGACTAAGGTGAAATTACTGCTGGATGTTAATGGAGCTTGGAATTCTCAAATAATATCCTACAGGGCGTTGAGATGTACCTGATCTTCAAAGGATAAGGTCAAATTACTCCTGGCTGTTGATAATGCTCAGAATGCATGCACATTTTAACATGAAATTGATGTTCTACAGAGTGTTAATATGATCTACATGAGACAAGATCAATTACTATACAGCTTGACAATTTCGATTGATGCCAGCTTGATGATTGATGATTGGAATAAGGTCAAATTACTCCAGGGCGTTGATACAGCTTGGAATTTTCAATGGATATAGGGCATTAAGTTGCATCTGATCTATGTAAGACAAGAAAAATAGATATCGAATAATATGAAGTTGATTTACATGACACGAGACTAAATTACTCCAGGACGTTGGTACAGCATAGAATTTTTAATTGATGTCCTACAGGACGTTAATATTTACTTGAGAAAAGGTTGAGAAAAGGTCAAATTACTCCAGGGCGTCAATACAGATTAGAATTTTCAATCGATACAGTGCATTGAGGTGCATCTGATGTACGTAAGACAAGGTCAAATTAGTGGTGGGACATTTGTCCCACAGGTTGTTGAAATGCAACTTATTTATAAGGAGAAAGGGCAAACCACTCCAGGGCGTTATTTAAATTTGGAATATTCAATTGATGTCCTACAGGGCGTAAAGATGCACTAGGTCTACGTAAAATGAGGTCACATTACTCCAGGACGTTGATAAAGCTTAAATTTTCTATTGATGTCCTACAGGGCGTCGAGATATATTTGCTCGATATGGGATTAGGTCAAATTACTCCAAGGCATTGATAGAGCTTGGAATTTATATTGATGTCATACAGCGCGTCAAGATGTTCTTGATTTACATAGGATGCGGTGGAATTATTCCAGGGCATTTATACAGCTTGAAATTGTTAAATAATGTCCTACAGGGCGTTAAGATGCAGCTGATCTATATGAGTTTTCAATCGATGCAGGGCATTGAAGTGCACCTGATCTACGTATGACAAGATCAAATCAATCAAGGGCATTTATACGTCTTGACATTTGTGCCACAGGGCGTTAAGATGCAGCTGATTTACATAGCACGAGTCCAAATTACTTCAGGCCGTTGATAATGCTTGGAATATTCAAGTGATGTGATGTGATGGGGCGTAAAGATGCACTTGGTCTACATAAGAAAGGTCAAGTTACTCCTAGGCATAGATAAAGCTTGAATTTTTAATTAATGTCATGTTAGGATGCTACGGATCTATATGGGATAAAGTAAAATTACTCCAGGGCGGTGATACAGCTTGGAGTTTTCAATTTAGATCTACGTGGAATAAGGTCAAATTAAAGCGTTGGTAAAGCCGTATAGAAATGGTGAAATTACTCTAGGGCGTTGATACAGCTCGTCAATTTCGATTGATTTTCTACAGGGCGTTAATATGCTTCTGTTCTACAGTGAAACCTTCATGAGTCGATATTGAAGGGACCATCGAGTCATGGAACATGGTTATGGAGGTATCACTGTATATGAAATGGGGTAAAATTACTCTAGAGCGTTGGATGGTAAATGTTGGTAATTTCGATTGATTTCTGATGGGGCGTTAGATTGTTGTTGATTGCGCACATATTTTTTTATGACTTCGGGTGAAAAATTCTAAAAACAAATCTGAGAAAAGCTTCTTAGTCGTCGACTAAGCGCGACTAAGCAGGACGACAGGGCTGGGTTTGCACCATCACTGTTGCCCCATTGGCATATTCAAAGCGAAGTGCATGCCCATTGTTTTTCAACGCTTGCTTGAATGCTGTTTGGCTCCTATTTCAGGTAAACGCTGTGATTTTCTGCTCGTCTATACAGCGTATCAATTTCGACGATACTGACATCCAAAGATTTCACAAATTTGGCGATCTCTTCATATGATGGCCGCGCAGATCCCGGAGGAAATGGAAACCTCACAGTGTTCTTGATTTCGACCATATCGAAGCACACTTTGAACAGCGGCAAAGAGAGGCTAGTTTTGCTGCAACCGTTCGTGACAGCAGATGAAAGCAAACTGACGTGTAAAGGATTGTTTCAATTCTTTTTAATGTATTTCTCTAATGATTTCTTCATAAATTATCTTAAATCCTGGTAATTTTTTCAGGGTTTTTGCTCGAGGGATTTTTTCTAAGAAATTTACTAAAAATTCTCGTAGGAGTTCGTTTTGGAATTCTTTTTCTAGGGTTCCGGTAGATATTTCATTAAGAATGCGTTTCACCTTCCAAATGATCGGGAAAAATATCACCTTTGTTACCATATGTGAGATTTCCTGTAAATGACCACAATGTCTAAAATATTTCTTTTTGAAATTTCTCTAACGGTTCTTCTAGTATTCCTACAAGTTCTTTCTCAAGGAATTCTTTAAAAAAATCTGGATTTTTTAAAGATTAGTTAAGAATTACTTCAGAATTCTTCCAGTAATTAAACAATTTCGCAATGTATTTTCCAACGAATAATTCAATACATTTTCCTGGTATTTCTTCGTGAATTCCTCCGATTACTTCTCCAGAAGTTCTTCCAAGGGAGTTTTTGAGTGATTTCTCCATATTTTCCTGCTAGAAGTTATCTAGGTTTTCCTTGAATTACTCTAGGGATGCCAGGCGGATTATTTTCGAATATCCGTAGCATAATTCCTACAGAACTTCCTGCACAAAAAATCTACAAAGACTTGTCGGAACAATTTGTAGACTTTATCCAGAGATTATTGAAGGAATCTCCCAAGAGTGAGCTTCCGAAGCTCAAGAACCCGTTTGTTGTTTGTTTCACCGCTGTTGTTTTTTTTTTCGGTTTGAGCGTTTGACTTGGCAAGTGGTGAAATTAAAAACGATTGGCAACTGCCCTTTCAACGATAGATTATCATTGGTGAGCTCGTGATGAATTGTATATGTGATGGTGAATGTATATGAACGGTGCAAATGTTACGTTTTTGCTTTTATTAGTTTGAAGTTGATTAGTTCGTCACTATAAGTGTCAACATATTCTTATTCACGTTTAACTTTTGTTCTGTAATTATGTAAAAAAAAGCTTTGAAACATTCAATACTAAAAGTGAATCCTTCCCACTAACGAAAAATATTTCTCGTGACAATGGATGTCTCACTAACATTCCTTCCCTATCCCGATGACCTTAAGGACATTATTGACTCAGTAATGATTTTAATTCTCGAAATTTTACACTGCTGGTTAAGCTTTGTCTACTAAATAGAAAATGTGGATTCAATACTCACCAGATAACATAATGTTACCACAGTTACCCTGAAATTGGAGCAAATATCGGATCTAAAGAAGTAGTTTTCCCCATAATAATCGAAGAACCGCAAAAAAAACACACACAATCGTTTCATTTTCAAAATAAAACAGCTATGTATTTTCATTATTTTCGATTTATCGATAATTATAGAGAAAACTGCTTTTCCGTTATTGCCATTCACTCCAATTTTACTATGGTCTTAATGTTGACTTAGTATCTCTCTAGCCCAGTTGTAATAAAAATAATTATTGATACTCAAAAATGTCACTGTAAAACATTTTAATCAATTTTCATTCTGTGCAACAAACTAGATTTCGAAAGACAATGTCAAATGCACTACACTAAATTCTTCGAAATTTAATTCCATTTACCGTTCAACTTTCCAATTAAAGCTTTTCAATTTTTACCTAAAGTACCACGCTTTCAATCACGAACGAATTCAGCAGCTCACAATACCGCACAAAATTTCATTTAATTGAATGTATGCCTCTAATACATTTACATATATGATGATGCACATCTACCAGGACCCGGCCGGTGAACGCCACCCGGCAGCAGCTATCGTCACTTGAAAAACATCGAATGTGCATCAATATCGAATGAAAAGATCGAGAGTCACCGAAAGGAGCGACCGCCACAGCCCATATAGGGTAAGGTGGGGCTGAAGTTCGACTTTAGGGGAATAATATACAGTTTCTGTGAGACTATCAAAATGAAAAAAATAATAATAATACCAAAATATGGAAAACAATTTCTAGAACGAATGTCTCATACTTGAAGAACATTCGAACTACCACGATGTTTATGACATTTATTGTTTTGAGTTGATCTATAAATCTCTGAAAGAAACTTTTGCCCCACCTTACTCTATCGCGTTAGACATGTAGATACCTACATATAGCGAGTGGAGCGCATCTATCGGTTATTCAATTCCGCAAGCAAAGGGAACCAACAGGCCACATATAAAACGTTTTGGTATGATGCTGTCTGTATGCAGCAGCACAATATTCAGCGCACAAATTGAGCCCTACTGTATCGTCGAATGAAGTATGAATAGGGTGAAAATTATTTGCTCGTCCAAATTGATGCTTTCAGTATATGCATAACGAGAAGTATCTACTAAATATCAGAGTATCGAGCACTATCAGGTTTCTGGTACACGGGAATATCGGTGGTTTTATACTTTTGATACAGCATTCGAAGCTGTGGTTGATGATTTCGTTTCGCTTTAGAAATGTATAGAATATGGTTCATTAGGGGTTCTTTAGTATATTATAAATGAGATATACGATTTATGAAACATCGAAAATGAATAGTATAAATGCACCCTTTATTTTAAAACCGTTACCATCTAAATCCAAAGTCGTGGTAGAGATGTTGTAGTACGAAGAATTTTATATGACAAGATATAATATCACTCGATTCTTTGAACTTTCTAATCATACCAAGAAGAGTTAAGAATATTGAAGGTTTTTTATGTAACGGCATAGACTCTTAACCACGCCCTCCCTCCTTCAAAAGCGTTCACTATAGTAGCATGTCCGAAAGAACTTCAAACCAGGGAGTACTACGGGAGGGAACACTGCCGAAGGATCCCGTGAAAAAGTGTGATTCCTGCAGTACTAGAAAAGCTTCATTCAAGTTCAATAACACCATTATAAATGTTTACCCGAATGATGTTTGTTATACCTTTATTGTGGTACTTTTTTTAAGAGTGTGCTGTGAGTTTGACAGAACGGCTCAATGATTTGTTTTGATATTCCGTCCAACAAATTTTCACTAGTTTAAAGATGGCGACGGTGCTATATTGGTGTGCTGTTCCTGGCTGCCCGTCGAAATACAGGAAGAAAAGTGAAAATAATGAGAATTTTTTTCGTTTTCCAAACCCGGATTGCTTAAAAGTGTTGCACATGCAGAAATTAGCAAGGATTCGTTTGAAGAAATGGGAGGCAGCCATCCCTAATCGTCGCACTGCATCAAACCGCATTTGCTCTAAGCATTTTGTTACAGGTTAGTATATTTTTGAGGCTGCTTTATCCATTTTCCGTTTTGTTCATCTCATTATTATTAATCATTATTTCAGGATGTCCAGCTGCTCTCACCAGTATCAACGATGTTGACTGGGTGCCGACGGTAAACCTAGTGGCAGCTTTTAGCGCCAAGAACAAGATACCTCTTACCAACGAAAAACAACCGCTCAGAGAAATGTATGTGCCTGGCGTTCAACCTTCCATCCTGCAAAACATCAGCTTTCAGAATGTAACCATTCAGAGGACCCCCGTTCGTTGTGCAGTTCCCGCAAATGATGTTCTTTTCCACAGCGTAGAGAAGGGCTTGACTGTGCCAGGTATGAATCCAACCTACAACCTACTAGTCTAATGCCGTTTTTCTTTTTGAACCTGGGTTGGTGCCGAATGCATAAACAAATGTTTGTCCGGTCGAACCTGAAATTTGTCTGACATTGAATTGTTTACGCATTCAGCACCAACCCAGTTTCAAAAAGAAAAACTACATAAGAGTAGTTGAGAACGATCTATAACATTCCCCAGAATTCCAATCTGTTGAATGGACTTTGGTAGGGTTAAGGGCAGCCGCGGCTCAATTTTTTTTACTTCGTCACTGAAAGTTTTTACACTTAATTATCTGAAGCTTTGGGAAGATTCATAAATTACGTCCATCATCTTTTCTGGACCCCCCCTCCCCCCTGTCACGCATTTTTCCTATACCTTATACACGTACTGTCACACTTTCGTATACACCCCCCCCTCCCCCAATTGATGGACGTAATTCATACATCTTTCCACAAAGGGAACATTCACAAATTTTGTGAATGTTCCCTTTGCGGAAAGATGTATTTTTGTACGGCCTGTTGTTAAGGCCTGAATTCGGAGGGAGTCGGCACTCTCCGTGTGCATGTGATTGTTCAGGATTCGAAGGTTTCGCTTGCCAATCGCGCCAAGAATTTGAAAGTGGTTTCGAAGATCCAGACGGTGTTCTTCGCGGTGGCGGGAGTCCGCGAGCCTTCTCGGCAGGTTTCTGGTTCTCCAGGCCATTATGTCCACGGTCCACAAGGAATTCAGGCCTAGTGCAGCGACACGGAGCGTATCCTCGTACTCCGGAGGGTGCGGAATTATAATATTAAATAAAATTTCAATTACAATCTGCTGCACGAACGAACATCATCGCAAAGGCAAACTGGAGGGGTCGAAATAAACAAACGGAATGACAGTTCTCTCTAAACACAGCTGTTAGTTTGCTGGCAGAATGTGCTGGCAAACTTGCTGTCGGTTGGTAAGTACTAGATATCTGTTCTAGTACTTGAGGTTTACACTTGACACTTGAAGTGTGAATGTACACTGTGAATTTTACTAGACTTATCAGAAGTTGTATGAGATGGAAAACACGAAAAAATTGCAGATGCTCCCTCCTTAAGATTCCTCCATGGTCGCAATACCACCCGCGTCCATGTGCTAAATCCGAAGTGATCGTTGAACATCGATAGAAGTAGGATAGAAAATCCGCACACACTTTAGGGGAAGCTTAGAAGCTTAGAATAGGAAAGGAACACACAGTTATGAATAAAAACCTAGGTTATCAAATTTGAATAAATTTCTGAATGATTTTGCTGTTCTCAGCTTTCTCTGAGCTTTCTCTGTAACTGTTTTAGGTCTTCGAGATTTCTCACGTTTCACTTCGTTCTACCTGTTTCTTTGTTTGTTTTTGTACGCCAGGATAGACTGCTTGGGAAATCAGTCTCTCCACTCACGTGTCTGAAGCGGACAGGGAAATTTGAATTAGTGAGTTCTTCCAGAGGTGATACTCGTGAGTGGTGTCTTTTTGTGTCGGTAGAACGACACTATAGGGTTTCATTCTTCTTCGTCGTAAGCGCTACTATTCGTCGTATCAAACTTTAAATGTTCCACTACGGCGGATATTCAAACTTACCTGCAACACAGATTCATTATTCAAGTGTAATTTTGTAAAAGCTGTTATGGTTCGTACAATTTTACACCCAAAATGCAATAAAACTACTGTATTTCGGTAAACAACTTCAGTTCAATTATCCACTTTGCACTTTTTCACCGAAAACGCATGGACGAACACACGTAGGGTAGGTGTACCAATTATGGATGCAATATGTCAACAGTAGTGATAAAAATCAAGTTTTCACCGCGTTTCTAAAACGTAAGCATGACTTGTTGGTGTCAATTACTAGTTTAAAACCTTGCGAATCTGTTGTTTTAAACAGTTTTAGTAGTAAATTGACTTTGAGCTGCTAAAAATTGATTTTAAAAAGCGTTGTCTTTGTACCAATTATGGCAATAGCGTTCCTAGCATTCGACATAAAAGTGTACCAATTATGGACTATCGAATATTTGCACGAAATGAATTCAAACGCCATCCAGAGCGAATGATAATGCAACGCTAATATGTAATGAAGTGATTGCTCATAAAACTTTCCAAAAATTTTGTGTTAAATAGATTTTAAATCAATTTATTGCAATGGGTTGAATGGGAGAAAAATAATTATCGAAAAGGAGTCGAAATGTAGTGTAAATGCAAATTATGATACAAAACAGCATTAATGATCTCACATTACCTTTCCAGTGCCTAATTTTTTACGAAAAAAGAGGGAAAATTCAAAAATCGAGTGTCACTGAAAACCCTTCTATACCATGAAATTAGCATCTTCCGCTTGCGAACGTTTTCGAACGTGTGATTGAAAAATCTTAGTAATTGGGTACAAAACACGCAGATAATGCCTTACCAAACCGTCCCGTCGTGGAAGTAACCCGTGAAATAGCTTTACTTTTTTTATTTCACTGATCAAAAAATGTAAACAAACCGCCTCCAGAGTACTGCCATAATTGGGCTCTCATACACTCTTTGTACCATTTATCGACATAGTGGAAATAACACGATTTCCAACTTAAAACAGAAGATTTGTTTGCACACCAGCTACATTTATTCATTTGTTCTCACTAGGCATCATACATTCATCGGTTGAAGCAGTTTTTCCGGATGAAAACATACATTTCGTAACGGGTGTCCCTTAGCAAACTGCTAAGAAGGTGACATAAATGTGAGGTAAAATTTTCAAATGTTCATTTTTCGAAGCTTATTGCACGAATGTTCTTTTCAAGGTTTAGTTACCATCAAAAACAAATAGTTTTATCATTTCTGTGAATATTAGCCGTTATATTCTAGTGAAACATTAATAAAAATCTCTTTTTGTTCCCACTATTGCCATAATTGGTGCTATAGCCATAATTGGTACTTCTACCCTACTCGTACTGAGAAAAAAAAGCTCGTGGGCATCAATGTGTGCGCGACGCTCGACGTAAAAATACGGTTCCTTTGATTGTGTTGTTTTCGCTATACTGCGAGCAAATGCCATAAATGTACTGTCAAAAGGAATTGTGTTCATATGTTTGGGCTGAATTTTGATGACGAGCAATTAATTTTAAAGGAAATTAGTATATTCCAGCATGCTGAAGGAATAGAGGGAGATGCCCGTAGATCTATATATTCTAGTAAAACATTATATTATAGCGTGGATATGTTGTGTTTTAACCACTCAATACATCACAGTGAGCCGTAAGTTGTGAGACGAATCTAGAAACTGATTGCGACGGAGTTGAAAACGATACGACAGTTTGAGAATACGGTAAGATGCACTTTCTTTGCATTATTTCCAAATAGAGATCAAGATTTTTCAAAATGTTATAGTACAATGCTAAAGCCGATTTGAGAAAGAACTGTTTGGCATCGGTTTGTATCAGCATCATTCACTGCAATACTGGGAAAATTACAGTTCTCACTGATCAATGCTTAATACGATGGATACTAGCACATCACCCTACGTTTGAGTTTTCTGTATCGTTTCCTAAATTGCTATTTGGACCAGGGCCGCATTTACGGGAGGGGCCGAGGGGACCATGGCCCCCGGGCCCCCACATTTTAGGGGCCCCACGAATCTTAACAAAAATATATGTAGTTAAACTTTTGAGGGATTCCACGGAGGCATGCAAGTCGATTCTGATCGACCATTTCAAAAATATCTAAAACTTTGCACAGTTTTTCAGTTCCATCTAAATCGTCATTTTCCGATATCAAATCTTCAAGTTGAGTCACGACTAACTTTTCAAAAGGGTGTATGTGAAAATGGTTCAAAAATATTCAAAAAGCTGCACAGCAAAAACGGTTCGTTCGATTGTTAGACAACTAAAGAAACAAAGTTAGACAACTAAATAAAGATTCCAAAAAAAATACACACAGTAAAAAAAAATTTTTTTTGCATTAAAAAACATCATTTTTGTCACAAAAACTCAAATATCTCAAAACCCTATCGGAATACCAACGTAATTTTTTGAGGGAAAACGGTACATTATATTAGCTATCTACCATAAAAAGTAATGACATTTCAAATATTTCACAAATTTGACACTTAGTGATTTTTATTTTTTTTTTCATTGTTAATTTTTTTTAGGACCGCAGTTTGTTGCTGAATTTTTTGTTAAGGGTACCACATGAGGTTAACAATTTGTTTTCATGATATTTTATTTAATTATTCATAACTATTATAGCATCTATTAGAAAGTTAGACGCGATCTAGTGTTGTGATCTAAAGTCTTGATAGTGTCATATTTTTTATTGTACGTAACTGAAGAAAAATTCTCTCAATAGTGTTGAAACCTTTTGATAAAAGAAACCTATGAGAAATCTAATATTGAAGACAAAAGCTACAAAAACAGTTTTCTATACAGGTATACGACTAGTTTACCTGCAAAAAGTTTACCTCGTAGAGAACAAGGCGGGTCTATACCCAGGTGATCTAGTATACGTAAAGCAGGTCGGTTTTCTCCACAAAGTTAAAATCTGATTACACCTGGGTATAGACCCGCCTTGGCAGAGAATAGACTTTGTTAATCATATTTGGGAGAAAGCGAGTAACTTCAACAACATCAAAAACATGATAGGTACATACCATGAACATACTCACGAAAAAGCTAAAAATATACTATAATAAATCTTCGAGCTGTTTAGTAGAATACCTATAAGTAGATGAAAAAACCGAATTTAGTACTATACCATTTAATTCCACTAGAGTTTGTATCCTTTGACAGATACGCGTATTTCGACCTCAACTGTAAGGCCGTCTTCAGTGTCGTGTACTAGACTCGACTTGAAGAAAACCATCGTATGCACACATTATATATTAACACTAGGTATAAACGTATTTCCCTACCCATTATTATTATTTTTTTTTTTTGACTTAAAATTTATGAGCTTTAGGTACATTCCATCCCTCTTTTGTTGAAACTTTAAATGCTGAAAGGTACATCACGGGAACGATTAGTAGGTACCAAGTTGAATAGCCATGTATTGCCGTTGCCGTTGTCTCTGTTGAGTAGCGTCGTAGGTACCTGTTTGCAAATTTCCAGACTCTCCGCCACATCCAGTTTCCAAGGAGAAGAAACATTTCTCAAAATTTTGATATCGGCCGTCGTAATTGTATGTCCTTCTGAAAAGATATGTTCTGCCACCTTAGATTTGAAATCGTATGTCATCCCCTTGTCTATCGTCTTCTGAGCTTTTCCTATTTCCGCTAAGTGTTCCTTGAATCTAACCTCGAGAGACCGCTTTGTTTGACCAACGTAGACCTTGCTGCAGTGGGAACAGCTGATTTTGTAAACACCAGCCTTGTTTAGTGTGTTTACCGGATCCTTGGTAGAGCCTAACGAAGTTCTAAGTTGGTTGTCTCTGCTGGAAAATAAACAAAGTTAGACAAGGCAAACAAGGACGAGACGAGGATCGTGAAAGAACTCAAGGATAAACCAGTATTCTACATCAAGGCGGATAAAGGCAACGCAGTCGTCATCATGGACAAGACGGATTACGACGAACAAATGGCGAAAAAGATCAACGAAGGCCCCTACCGACATTTGAGAGTGGATCCACTACCCGGACTCATCAAGCTCACGGACAAAACCCTGAAGGACTGCAAGGCAATTATTGGCGAGGCTCGTTTGAAAGAGTCAAACCCCATTCTTCCACGGATTAAAGGACTACCGAAGATTCACAAACCAGGAAAGGAAATGCGAGAAATCATCTCGGCCGACGGATCCCCCACTCATAAACTGGCGAAATGGTTAGTCAAGGAATTCCAGAGTATGCCGAATCCATTCCCCACTAGGTCAGTTAAAAACACCCAGGAGTTCTCCCAGAAACTATTAGAGTCAGGACACATCGAGGATGACGAGATGATGGTTTCTTTCGACGTAGCGGCTCTTTTCCCCAGCGTTCCAGTAAAGGATTCCCTAAATCTTCTCGAGGACTGGTTATTACCCCAAAGGACGGATGCAGCATGGAAAGGAAAGGTCAGGACATACATGAGGTTGGCAAGATTGTGCATGGACGAAAACTACTTTCAATTTCGAGGAAATTTCTACAAACAGACGAAAGGAGCCCCCATGGGAAACCCTCTCTCCCCGTTTTTGTGCGAACTATTCATGGCGAATTTTGAGGAAAATTTAAAGAAACAAGGAGTATTACCGGATAAATGGTGGAGATATGTCGACGACATTTTCAGCGTTATCAAGCGGAACGATCTGGCTAAAATTTTGGATACAATCAACAGCGTACACAAGGATATCAAGTTCACCCACGAGGAGGAGAAGGATGGAAAACTATCATTTTTGGATCTACTTGTCACCAGGGAAGAAAGTTCAACTTACAATTTCGAAATCTACAGGAAGCCTACAAACACCCAGCGAGTTATCCCTTACACATCGAATCATTCGTTCCAGCATAAGATGGCAGCGTTTCACCACATGATCCACAGGATGCAGACTCTACCCCTCAGCGAACACGGAAAGACCAAGGAACTGGAATATATCTACGAGACGGCAAGGATTAACGGATACAAGGAAAGGACGATAAAAGCTATCATCGACAAAAAGGAAAGACAGCGAATTCGGAATGCTTTGACGACACTAACCCCTATCACCGAACCCATGAAGAGAGTCTCCATCCCATACGACGTACACATCAGCAAACAGCTCCGCCCAAAGCTAAGGAATTTCGGAATCGATTTGGTATTTTCCAGCAGAGACAACCAACTTAGAACTTCGTTAGGCTCTACCAAGGATCCGGTAAACACACTAAACAAGGCTGGTGTTTACAAAATCAGCTGTTCCCACTGCAGCAAGGTCTACGTTGGTCAAACAAAGCGGTCTCTCGAGGTTAGATTCAAGGAACACTTAGCGGAAATAGGAAAAGCTCAGAAGACGATAGACAAGGGGATGACATACGATTTCAAATCTAAGGTGGCAGAACATATCTTTTCAGAAGGACATACAATTACGACGGCCGATATCAAAATTTTGAGAAATGTTTCTTCTCCTTGGAAACTGGATGTGGCGGAGAGTCTGGAAATTTGCAAACAGGTACCTACGACGCTACTCAACAGAGACAACGGCAACGGCAATACATGGCTATTCAACTTGGTACCTACTAATCGTTCCCGTGATGTACCTTTCAGCATTTAAAGTTTCAACAAAAGAGGGATGGAATGTACCTAAAGCTCATAAATTTTAAGTCAAAAAAAAAAAAATAATAATAATGGGTAGGGAAATACGTTTATACCTAGTGTTAATATATAATGTGTGCATACGATGGTTTTCTTCAAGTCGAGTCTAGTACACGACACTGAAGACGGCCTTACAGTTGAGGTCGAAATACGCGTATCTGTCAAAGGATACAAACTCTAGTGGAATTAAATGGTATAGTACTAAATTCGGTTTTTTCATCTACTTAAAAATATACTACCACTATGGTTATAAAAGATTTAATTGTAAAATTTTTCTTCAGTCAAGCAAACGACACCAAACTAGTAAGTAAAAACTTAAAAGTGATTTTGTTTATTAAAATCTAACGAGCAACATGAGTAGTCGCTTTCTCAACTGTTGCAGGCCGTTTGCAGAAAAAAAGTGTTCGAAAGAGCTACGAAATCTCACCGAAAGCACCATAGATAAACTGAAAGCGGCTGGTTATGCTCCAATGTCTACAATGAATACAAATTTACGCATTTGTACGTCCTGCCGTTTAAACGTTGACAAACGGGCAATCTGTACATCATCGGTGGATCAGGTTGCAGGAAGTTCGAAAACAACAACAACTGAGGAGTTACCAGAAGTACCAAGTGCAGATAGTCTTGCCACGGTACCATCAGCGACATCTGTTTCAACAAATCAATCAGAAGATGAGTGCATCCAGAAGGTCAACATCGAACGCTTCAACGAAGGGATAGCTGGAATAAAAGTGACTCCGATTAAATGGACGAAGATGGGTTACGTCAATTATCCCGAGAAAAAATACCGTGAAATCAACGAAGCTGTACGAAGAAACCTCTTCAAATTAGGACCTGAGGATGTGGAAAATACAGACTACGATGAGGTAATTATGAATATGAAGGAAAGGTTCTCGAATCTAGCCACGACAAGGAAAGAAAAATTATTGATTTTGTCGATGCTGCCAAGCTCGTGGTCTATTCAAGACGCCATTGATGAGTTCAAAACCAATAGAAATACAGCAAAAGAGGCAAAACAATTCAAAAATAACTGTCTTGCAACCAAAAATGCTAGGTCGAGTACTTCATTAACAGATGAGACAAAAGAAAAAATAATTCAATATTTTGAAGACGATGAAGTAAGTAGAGCTATGCCTGGCCAAAAAGATTATGTATCTGTAAAAAAAGATGGAAAGCGTCAAGCAATCCAAAAACGATTAATGATGACTACTTTGAAAGAAGCGTATACACGCTGCAAGGAAATTAACGAAAATATTAAGGTAGATTTTTCCTCATTTGCAAGCCTTCGTCCAAGGCAATGCAAGCTTCTATCCAATTCAGGAACACATAATGTTTGTGTGTGCACAACACACGAAAATATTAACCTAATCTTACATAGTTTGAAAAGAATCAATTTATCAAAGGATATTATAATGTTAACTGGTAGTCTTTTGTGTGAAAATACAACATCAAATTGCTATCTACGATCTTGTTCGGATTGTCCAGATTCTTCATCATTGGAAAATACTTTATTCGCTGAGTTTGAAGAAAATTATATTGATCAGTTATCATTTGAGCAATGGGTGACCACGGATAGGTGTGACCTAGAAACTATTGTAAAACCTGTAGATGAGTTTGTGTCATTTTTTTGCTTGAAATTAGAAAGTTTAATTCCTCACGACTTTATTAAAACAGAGCAATCCCGCTTTTTAAAAAATACGAAAAATACATTGCACGATGGTGAATTTTTAGTCATTTGTGATTTTTCTGAAAACTATAGCTTTGTATTGCAAGATGAAGTGCAGTCCCATCACTGGAACGTACAACAAGCTACAATTCATCCATTCGTTATTTATTTCAATGGAAGTACGCAAATTGAACATTTTAGTTTTATTGTAATTTCCGAAGATTTAAGACACGACTCAGTATCTGTAAATTTGTTCATTGCCAAAATGATTAACTTTTTACGCGTTGATAAGGATAAAGAAATCAGAAAGATATATTTCATGTCTGATGGAGCAGCATCGCAGTACAAAAACCGTAAGAATTTTTCGAGCCTATGTCAATTTAAATCAAAGTACGGAATTGATGCAGAATGTCATTTCTTTGCTACGTCACATGGCAAAGGTCCTTGTGATGCTATTGGAGGAACCATAAAGCGCATGGCCACAAGAGCAAGTTTAGCCAAAGAACGTGAGCATCCATTTAAAACTGCAAAAGAACTATTTGATTGGGCGAATCGCAGAAAAGAAGAAGATTTAACAAAATTATCATTTTGTTTTACTACTACTGAAGAGTACGAATTAACGGCATCAGAGCTCAGCGAGCAATATAATAACGCGAAAACGATCCAAGGAACCCAAAAATTTCACTGTTTCATTCCATTGTCAGAAAATAAAATTAAAGCAAAACTATACTCGAACTGTACTGATAATGATGCAAAAGTGTTCGATATTGTAAAAAAATTGAATAACAATAAATAAATAAATAAGTATTAATAAAATGTTTTCATGATCTCATAACGCATACCCAAATCCAAAACTTTTAAAGTTTTTATATAACATTTAGAAACTCATCAATCATACTCTAAAAAAAATATCCTGGTAAAAAAAAATTATTTTCGTGTAATCTGTTAATTCATTTTAATTTATACATATATACATATACATATAATATTTATACATATACATAATATTTATACATATAATATACATAATACTAATGAATACATGAAAACGACTTGTTTAATTCACGCAACGCCCTTAACAATAAAATCAGCAACAAACTGCGGTTCCCGTAATAATTTACACCGAAAAAAAAAATTTTTTTCTACTAAATGTGAAAATTGTGACATGTTTGAAATGTCATAACTTTTTTGTTTATTGGTTTACCATCACCAATTTTATGGTAGATAGCTAATATAATGGACCGTTTTCTCTCAAAAAATTACGTTGGTATTCCGATAGAGTTTTGAGATATTTGAGTTTTTGTGTCAAAAATTATTTATTTATATTTATTTATTTTATTTCATCATCATCTTCGGCGTTTGCCGCACAGACTGAATCTTAAAAATATGTATAATACAATTAACATTCAACAAATTCTCACAAATCTAACACAACGATGACATCAAGCTACAAAACTGATAAACGTAAAATGAAAATTCACACTCATCGATTTTAAACTATGTCGTCTGTCGAGCGTCTCGATTTGATGGCCTCCATGGCGTTTGAGAAAGGCTCCTGAATTCACGGCATCGCACTCCAACTGGCCAATTCGAACATTCCAATGCAGCTTTGCGGAAATGTGCATCTACGACAATTGTGAAAGAGACGTTATCCAGTGTTGAAGTATCCTTCCATGCTGGCACGAGAGGTTTGATAAATCGATAGATTTTAATGCAAAAAAAATTTTTTTTTACTGTGTGTATTTTTTTTGGAATCTTTATTTAGTTGTCTAATTTTGTTTTTTTAGTTGTCTAACAATCGAACGAACCGTTTTTGCTGTGCAGCTTTTTGAATATTTTTGAACCATTTTCACATACACCCTTTTGAAAAGTTAGTCGTGACTCAACTTGAAGATTTGATATCGGAAAATGACGATTTAGATGGAACTGGAAAACTGTGCAAAGTTTCAGCTCAATAGAAAAAAATGAATTAAAAAATTTACCAAATTTTGGTGCTGTTGCTTGGAATCACTCTTTTACGAATAATTAGAATCAGTGCAATAGTACATTTATAAAACGCATCATATGATTTGAAAGATTCAATTTTATTTTGAGAAATCCGGAATAATGGGCGAAATTTATGCAAAGCATATAATTGTAAATGAAATCACTAAGCCACAATATCAGAACATTCCGAATGGAATTTTGTTGCCTTCAAGAGAAACCAAAATATTCGGAAATGATTTGGATAAACAAGTAGAGTGCAATCATTTTGCTTAAATTTAGGAGTTTTTAACATGACTCTTCCAACTAATGGAATCTTTCTCAACGAAGTTTAAGACAAGGTTGGAATCAAGCAATAGTGCTTAATTATTAAAATATTAATTTGGAAAATAACTCTATCGATCACACTGCATGGTTAGTAGTTTTTAGGTTCCTTGAATATAGAAACTTTGGAGACATTGAGCTTGGAGAAAAAGACCAAGAAGAGACTAGATAGGAACCAAAAACAATCCGAAAATGAACCAAACAGGAAACAGAAAAACAAAACGTACTCTACTAGTAACCAGAAGATGAGAGTTTGATTTTTTATCATAGAATTAGGTCAGACGTTTCTCTTTTTTTTTATTTTGCGTGGCATAACGACAGTATTACTGTTTTTTTTTTCAATAATTTTCTTTAGAAATTTCTTGAGAATTTAGGTATTTTTCCAAAGATTCAGAGATTATTCCAAAGATTTCTCCAGAAAATCATAGGTATTATTTCCCTTCGAATTCCTTCAAGAATTGTCCTAAGAAATTCTCTCAAGCTTGTTGAGATTACAATAAAAAATTATCTAAGATTTTCCACTAGGAATTTCTCCAAAGATTCTCAGATATTTTTTAAGGTGGTCCTAAATCCCAAAGAATTTTCCGGTTATCGATTTTCCATCGATTTAGTATATTCTCCAAGATTTATGTTTATAACATCTTCAAAAAATATATTAGATCTCCTAGAGTAACAATCGGTTGAATGATTAGTGAAAAAATAACTGAGAAAATAACTGGAGGTAATATCGTTGGAGTGCTCAAGGATTTCCTAGAGAAAATTGTGGTGAAAATCCTCTAAACATCCTTTGAAAAATCACTAGAAGAATATCTGTGAGAATTGGTAAAGGAATCTCTAGAAGAATTTCTAAAGAGATCTCTGTAGGAGTACCTGAAAGTATTCCAGGTGAAATCTGTGGACAAGCCACTAAAAGATTTCTTGAAGTTTTCCCTCGAGACATGTTATAATTTTTCTTTGGAAAATGTTGAATTTTTTATCAGGTTTTACTGTAACCAGAATAAGAGAGAAAAGAGACTACAGGTACCATTTTCATTGAAACAGAAAATTAAGAAATTTTCAATTAAAAATAGAGACTTTTTAGAATCTTGCATTGAAATAAAAATCAAGTTTCTAGAAAAAGACCTGCTACCAGCCTTAAATCAATTTCTTCAACTCAAAACTGTTAAATAAATCTGTAACTTCAATATTCAAATTTATATTCAGCAAGTAATGAATAAGTATAATTTGCATTAAGAAATCATCAAATAAATTTTGTTGTTGACGAATAAGCCCCAAAAACATTGAATTTAGTCTGTAAACATATGAGCCTCTGTACGTGCCATAAATTCTTTTGATCTGATGACTTTTACTGTGCGCCGTGTGTTGGTGCTGTCTCGCTCTCCCTCACGGGCAACTTGAAAACAGGGCGCACAGTAAAAGTCAAACGTTTTATAGCATGCACAGGCTCATAAACATGACTTCTTATAATGAAAACCTTACTAAAACATAAAAAATGTGTAATCTATTGTAATGTATAAACATGTTTTTTATCTGGGAAAAGGGCCCCCACAAGACAATGGCCCCAGGGCCCCCACATTTGTAAATACGGCCCTGATTTGGACTCTTATAAAACAAACCCGCCCTGAGGTTGGGTTTCTTGCCGGGTAACATAACTCGACAGACGGTCCTCTTTGAAGGTGGCACTAAAGCCGTCTGTTTTTTGAGCCAGGGAACGAAACAGGAGACGGAAAACCTTTAGCCGTATTTTACGTGTTACACAACGGACTCTTTTCGGTTGAACCACATAGTCGATCTGTCAAACGAATGGGGTGGCAGTTCTATAACACGCAACGATGACTTATGATACTTGATATCGTGAATGGTTTGAGATTGTTTGTTTCCACATCAAGTTCATCTTAAATTCTAAATTCTTAATTAAAAACTATTCTAGTTGCTGTATTCTAAAAAGGTAACTATAGTGAATTTGTTAAAACAATATACAGTAATGACCCGATTTTTTCAGCCCCTTTTTGCGGAGAGCTTTTTGCTCCCATGGTTTGAATTTCAAATTTTCTCCAAATCTTATTCAACTCAGTCAAAGTTATTATTAATATGCATAAAATAGTGAAGAAAGAATTGTGATAACTTGTTTTATTTTAGAAGGAGAGCTGAAAAAAGTTTTGAAAAAGGGGCTGACAAAATCGGGTCATTACTGTACTACAATTACTCGATATTCCGTATCTCGATATCGTGTTAAAGAACCATAGTAAAAGTTGGTTTTCATGGCTACCTCGATGGTCCCTTGGATTGAAGTTGCACTGATTTTGTGTTCTGTAACTCGATACCTCCCTAACTCGATGGTCCCTTTAATGTCGAGTTATGGAGAGTTGACTGTATATCAAATTCTGAGTGTACTCCAAAATTTGAGCTCATTCGAATGAAAACTGAGACTTCCCCTCACTCACTTGACTTATAACGTAAGGACACTTTCAATTTTGATTTTCACGAACCGAAGCACACGAACTCCAGAAGATGAGATATGACGAATTAATTTTGCGCTTCAATCCTCACAATCTCCCCTATTATGAGACATACATTGTTACCACCCCTTTTGTATGACAGTTTATCGACCTGAGTAACAACGACAAATACTCTACAGCGCTAAACACATTTACGGATAGGATAAGTTATCATCACTAGCTGGAAACACGACTTCTCTATCGATTGGACTGCCGCATTAGCATAATTAGTCATAATTATGCTGTAATTGACGATTTTTAAAACAATTTATCCAACGATGATGATGATAATGTTGATGGCGAATAATGTTGAGTGGTATTTGACGTGCGTGCGTGTATGAATGTGTCCTGCATTATGCTCGGTTTCCACAATTAGCACAATCCGATGACATTCTTCAACCGTAATTGATCGTTCACCAGCGGTGTCGTCTCCACCTGAACCAGACGCCTCACACAGGAGTAATTTGGGCCATCCATTGCTGGGCATCTATCCACAATGTCAGTAAGTATTTATATAAAAAAAGACCGTTATAGACAAGCAATTTTTCATTTTATTCTTGATGTCCATTCAACTATGTAAGGTAAGTGTACCAGTTATGGACATAGTGGTTCCCTATTTCACCATACGTGGTTACTTTAATGTCATCAAATTTTGAAATTTTTTGTGTGTTGTAGTAGTTAGATTTAATATATATCTTGATGTTAAAGTATTCAAAAAGACTTAAAACGTGAAAGTTATCAAAATGTCCCAGATGACCAAATAGGAAACCACTAAGGCCATAACTGGTACAATTTCCCCAGTAGTGGTCTTTTGATTATGTTGCATTCTCCGGTTCGCATTGTGAGAGTGCGAAAATATATTCGTGTTCAGTTGAGGATGGATTACTAAGTGGTGAGCTCGTTTAATGTTTATGATAATGCTTAATCCTGTTTGTAAAGTTTTTATATGCACAAACCTTCGAATAGTTCGACGTTATGAGTGTCGACGTACTTTTTGAATCTTACTCATATATTTTCACCACGAACAAAAATGCAAACCCAATTTTTAGTAAGAGTCTTTTTGCTCATTATTGGGTCGCACCCGATCAAAGGTGACTCTTTTCTCCCTCACAGATAAACACGGAGGTGCAGAGATATTCTCGGTCTCTAGAAGCAACAATTACGCACTAGGGTGATTCAAAATTTAAAAAATGTTTGAAAATTCAATCTCCCATATCTTGCTTACTATCCTTACTATAAAAATAGTGTCCTGTTATATTTTCAGCTTTCTATGTGGTGATTTAAAGGTGGCCCAAAGACGATTGGTTGCCGCGAAAACTATTTTTGTTTTCAAATTTCGGTTTCATAAGGCAAATTTATATATTTCAACCTGATTTCTTGTGGCGAATTTTCATAAGGGGTTCCTATGTTTATCGATAGTCCATTTGCCTGAGTGTAGTGTTAACTCATGTGCTCTTGAGGATTAGAACTATGTTGATACTGTGAGATACAATAATCAGCTACAGCTACAATCGAATGAGCGGTGTGGAGCAAACACGATTTTTTGAACCACTCTAACATTATATGCAACACGGAGAAATATGTTTACCTAATTTTTGAGTTTACTTTACCCAATATTAAGTATATCGATTATAGTTTCAACCCAAAATCTCTCGGTTTTCTCTTTCTCCCACACGAATAAAGTCAAAAATAGAGAGAGAGCTGCATCTACCCAATGGGGGTACTTTGGCCTAATAAGCCAAATTTGGGTAAATGCAACTTTTCTTATGTTTGGGTCGAAAGAACTCAATTTTCCGTTAAATCAACCCAAAATTGAGTAAATTTTTCTAATAGAATTAAAGCCAAACTACCTAGTGCGGACCTTGGAAATTTAGCCAAAATTGAGTTATTGGGCTCAACTACGGAATTGCGTTGAAACAACCCAAAATTGAGTTGAATTCCGTCTCCGTGTATGCTATTGCCCATTGCACGGTGACGTCATCAGAAAAACGCTCTCTGTCCCTCCATCGGGAAATCTGAAAACAACGGTGCCAGTACCTGTCAAAGTTGACAGGTATTGGCACCATTGTTTTCAAGTTTTGTTGAAGAGCGAAAGAAAGAGAATTTTGCCGTGAAATGCCTAATTAGAAATTACGGCTACGAATTCGTTCCATTTACTCCTCGGTGCGCCGTCTCACCCTTTGGAAGTCTAGGTCGTGCGGTTATGACGGCGATTAGCCACGAGCGGAAATTCACCTTTGTCGTCGAGTCGGCTAGTTTCAGTTGAAAGCCTCGACCGCTGAGAGAGTGTGTAGATTGCAGTGATTATTAGCTATCGTGGGATCGACACGCGAGGGGGGGGGGTCGATTGAAAATCTTTGAACTATTAAATATAATTGATAGCGTTTCGAACGGAGCCACGGTTGAGAGTGGAGATAAATGAAGCTCGTTTGACAAGTTATCTCGCATATTGAGGCGATTGTGCGAAGTTTGTGTGAGACCAGCGCGGAAGGGTCGGCCGAGAAAACTGGTTTTCTAATCAAATGCTAATGAATTGTCGTTCCATTCAATCGCCATGTGCCGCCTTAGTTATTGGATGAGGCAATTGATAAAGCTAATCACAGCTTATTAGATAAAAAATGGTCGTGCTCATCTTTTATCCAATTTCGAAAAAAATATTCCATAATCCTCCGCTTAACAAATCATGTCAAAGGAAAACATTTTCTCAATAAATAAAGTGATAAAAGTAAAATGTGCATTGCCACAGCTTTGTTGAATACATACAAACTGCTTCAAATGCATTTTAAAGTGCAGCTCGGTTTCACATCGTTCTCAGTACACGGTTCTCCCCAGGCCGTTATGACCAGAAGAAAGCTCAAATTATGTGGCTTATCTAGGATAATCTAGACCAAATTTTAAAAAATCGTAGGGCCTGGAATGGAATCATTTCCTAAGACCATCAATTCTAAGGAAAATAATAATATTTACACGATGTTTAATTACCAGTTATTTTCAGAAGATATACACCAACAATGGCTCTTTATCAAAACTTCATGCTCGAATCTTTCAAATGTACCTACCCACGGAAAATCCTTTGCCGATATCGTAACAGGTAATTTGAACTCCTCCAATATTCGTACTATGAGTACCCATCCTACTTGTTTCAAATCAAATGGGAAAAAAACCCTACCGCCACAGGTAACTCCTACTCCCCTTCTTCGTCTGCCGAAAATTGTAACGGAAAATCATCAAATGTACCCACTTCAAGTGATGTAAAGATACCGTACTGTAAAGATCTGGTCCACGAACTCACTTACTATAGGTGACAGACGACGGATGATTATCTGGGTAAAACTTTATAGGCCGCATTTAGAATGGTGATCGCTCGAAAGTTCTCACAATCTAACTTGTCGCCTTTCTTGTAGATGGGGCATATTACCCCTTCCTTCCACTCCTCCGGTAGCTGTTCTGTTTCCCAGATTGTGCCTATCAGCCGGTGCAGACCAATGGCCAGCCTCTCCGGGACCATCTTTATGAGTTCAGCTGCGATACCATCCTTACCAGCAGCTTTATTGTTCTTGAGCTGGTGAATGGCATCCTTAACCTCCCTCAAAGTGGGGGCTGGTTGGTTTCCATCGCCCGCAGTACTGACGAAGATATTTCCTCTGGTGCCCCGTCCTTCATTGACTGTGCTCTCAGCGTCATTCAGATGTTCGTCGAAGTGCTGCTTCCATCTTTCGATCACCTCACGCAAAATGCTCCCATCCTTATTAGGGGGAGATCCCCCAGTGCCGGACAGCACCCAATACCGGACAAAGTCGAAACATTGAGAAATCATGGTCCAATCAAGATGGTGTATGAGTAGCAAAGAAAGCTATTATGTAGACTAATGTTTACGTAGAATAACACATCCTTGAAATATGCATGCCTTTTTAAAAAAGTATAAAAGTTTGAAAATCTTTAAAAAATTGACGTATCTTCTTAATTTTGAGGCTGTTTAGTAATTATTTCGAATATGAAAAAATACTTTGGATCCCGCAAGCATGATCGAACATAATCCTAATTTGATAGTATGAATGTATTTTGTACAATAATTGAAGTAAA
Organism: Aedes aegypti; assembly: GCF_002204515.2. Lineage (NCBI taxonomy): Eukaryota > Metazoa > Arthropoda > Insecta > Diptera > Culicidae > Aedes > Aedes aegypti. The sequence continues at coordinate 148,011,436 of NC_035109.1, forward strand.
TATGGACAAATTACAATTTTGGTTAAGCACCTCCTGTCCCTCAGTTTCGGACAGCTTGATTTGTTATATGATATTTTTGTAACTATTGCATCAGTGTCTCAAAATACTTTCATTTTTCATGGGTCCCGTCGACCATGGTATCAAACATGCAATAAAATTAAGAAGAATAAACATTCATAACAACATCGTGAAATGTGCTATTTTTCATCATATATGAAAGAGGTTTTTGATAGGCATCTTGCAAACTAAGAAAAACTAAAACTTATTTTTGTAAATGTTGCAATTGCATTGAATTGGTAATTATAAACTATTCCTATAGTGTACACATTCAATGATGTTCAAATTTACAGAATTCGAGGCATTTCCAGATCGTGTCCGGTATTGGGCGCCACCTTTCAAGATCGATCAATTTGGTACTAAAATACATCATCAAAACGCAATGTCAAAATTCATATTTATATTTTCAAATTTATTTTTGTACAATATAAAAATGATAATATTTATCACAAATGGGTAACACTAGCCCATAAAATCAATATTTTTCGAATTATGAATTTAGTGGCTTAAGTGTCCGGTACTGGGGGATCTCCCCCTACTGCACATCTCGATTCGCGGCACAAAGCCGTTGCGGGATGCATTGAGCTTCTGATAGAACTTACGCGTTTCTTGAGAGCGGCACAGTTGTTTCATCTCCTCCAGGCGGAATTTTTTCTCCCAAAATAGGCGAGGCTGTTGCCGTTTCCGTCTATGACGTTCCACATTCTGCCGGGTCCCTTGCTGCAGCATGACCGCCCGCGCTGCGTTATTCTCCTTCAGAATAACCCCCGACATTGCTCTCAGCTGCATTGTTGATGACTGCTTTTACTGTTCTCCAGCAGTCCTCAAGAGGGGCTTCATCCAGCTCAGCCTCTTCCGGTAATGCTGCCTCGAGGTGATGCGGGTATGCAGTAGCGACATCCGGTTGCTTCTGGTGCTCAAGGTCATACCGGGGAGGCCGTCGGTACCGTTGTTAACGACAGCGAGTTTTGGACGCAGTTTAAGCATTTTGGCTGAAACCACGAGGTGGAAAGGCGGTCTGAATAATCAGAAGAAGAAAAACTACTACGTGGTTTATGGACGACCCCTATGGCCATTCGTATCAGCTATTTCCAGAACATCCTCCAGTATTGGTACGCATGGAGATCACCTCATCAGACAGAATCGTAAATCGAACACGTTTTGATCGATGGACAGCACTTCTCCTATATAACCGACGTCAGAACCTATCCTGGCGCTAACATCAACTCTCACCACTACTGTTTGCATAAAAATATGCTTAACACAAATGTTATATTTTTGGTTTGTTTGTTTTGCACATGTACATGGAAAAGCGATACTACTAATTTTACATCAATGATGATTTGAATGATTCTTTGAGTTACACGCCACTTCACCTTAAGGAAAGGAAGGGAGATGGCGGATGCAATACTGTCTGTTAAAGTGCTCCAGATTGTAATCGGTTTTACTCTGGTGATCAAGTTTCAATAATTCAAGTTATGATGGTTTTTGAGCGCTGAAACATAAATTGTGCATGGAAATGAAAAGTTTATCTACCGTGATCTGTTTATATCACTTTAATAGTGCAAAAACTCTCGCCTCAGCGTTAAGATTATATTAATGTCAACCCTCATATAGTAAAAATGTTCCACTTTCCGGCTGGTTTGTATATGTATATCTCTACTCACAACACGCGAATTGGATGTCATATCACATAAGTTCTATATTTGCTCTGCTGTTTGCTTATATAACAATTATTATTTTTACAGGGTGAAAGAAAAATGATCATTACAATATCGACAAATTATAATTGTATATTTTTTTCGAGGCTGAGGTTTTGTGGATAGAAATGTTATCACTGTGAAAAATGATTTGTGGAAACAATCCAAAGAGCGTTTCTCCAGTGCAATACAGAGGAATTCGCTTTCAATTTCATGATTGACGATGATGATCATCTTCCTCTTGGTTCGATGATTACCAATATAGCCCAAAGATGCACTATTACATTGTTGATCTGCGAAACACATATATTTCTGTGAATATACATATGTGTTTCGTGGATCAAGTATATTCTAGTTGTACCACAGTTGAATTTTTCTTCGTTACCAACTCTGTGTCATCAATGCGACTGCCACGGTTGTATTGAGCATCCAGTGCTGTTTTATCTCCATGTGGATAAGGTGTTTTGCTTGAGCACATTTTTCGTTTGTTTATACAGTTTGCTCTTTAAGGTGTTTTCTTTTCACTAAAGCTGCTAAAATCCCAGAAAATGATAAGTTTAACTTTTCCATTTCTGTCAAATTTAATATAAAGTCATTGAGTGCAATTCAATGTTTGAAATTATTCAAAACATATTCTACAAACAGGATTCGTTCTGCTATATTTTTTTTTTCTAGGATATAGACGATATTTTGCTCATGTCCAGTGGGGATGAGAATGCCTCCAGCTCAGACATAAACGTTGTGGACGCTGCTGGTACCCTAAATGACAAAGTTTTTGACAAATCAGTGTCGACACAATTTGAACATCGCAAACGTGCCGCAACCACACCTTATGCAAACGCGAACAATTAATCTAGAAGTGAGGTGTTGAAAGTTATCATCACTGAGGAGAATTCCTCCATTGATGATACCTTCGTGGCGAAATTACTAGACGGCTTATCGAAGCTACAAGATAGTGTACCACTTTCGGAGAATCAACCCAAATTCAACGGTTCCAGGGTTGTTCAAGAAGAACTTTGGATCGAAGCTGCCGATCACGCCAGCTGAAAAATGCCTTACAGTGGCCCAATTTCATATTCGTACAGGATACTGATTCTACATCAAGTTAGTAAAAAACTATTAAATGAAGTATTGAGCTACAAATACTTTATCCACATTGAAGGTAATAGGTGTCATCTAGTGTTTGCCAATCACAAAATGTTGCCATTTACATTCACCTTTGGATTAATAGAAAAGTATTGAATTGATGTCTAAAATTCACCCAATTCCATATTCGTACACCTACCAAAATTCAAACGCACAACGTTCAAAACTAAATTTAGAAGCTCTATTTGATTACTGAAGTGCTTTATTATGATGTTCAGATGTAGTGAAATACATTTGGACAATTTATTAGTGGACATATATAAAATTTAGATAAAATTATGAGAAATGCCAGTTTTCCAATGATTTTTGCTATAAAATCCAATAATTCGAACAATTACGTTTATTTTTGTCATTGGATCCAATCTATAAATTATACTCGTAAGCTCTGATAGAAATTTAGTTGTAATATATACACTTTACAGAAATCATAAACAGTTTTTATCCCTTTTGAGTTCAGAAAATTGTTGTGCCATAAGTTCAAAACTCTTCTAAAATGATATTTTTAATCAATGTAAACCAAATTTTTATTCTAAACAACAGGTAAATGTTAATTTCGAATTGGTCTGTAAAAATAATTTGAAGTACGAACTTCGTTTTACAATAAAGTACCCTAAACTACGCTGTACATACCTCCACATAATTGATGTCATCGTAATATTCAATTATCTTTGAAATAATATTTAAATTATATTCAAAATAGCACCCTATTTTGCAATTTATTGATTTTATAAGAAAAATACAAAATAACTTGAATGAGCAGAAAGCATTGATACACTATTTAATAGAATATATCCTGTTGTTTTCATCACTTTAAAAACACGTTTGTGTTGCGGTTATTGCAATAATATTTATTCTATAAATCTCTATAATCATGTTTGGTAGTAATATGTAAATTAAAAATGATAATTACGCAATGTTTTGATAGGAACATTAACTATGGATTATGTATATACATTTAGGAGCCAAACATAAAGAAATTGACTAAAATTTTTGGTTTTGGATTTGTTATAAATATTATATTACCTAAGATTCAAAAGTATAAGTTGTTGATATCCACTCTTAGCTACTTTAAAACTGATTATAATTTTTTGCAACTTGTGCAATATTCGCAATTATCATTCTTAAGGAAGTGATGATGAAAAAAATGCAATTTATTGTTCGACTTACCGAATATTTTAGCAAAAAACATGGAAAAACTGGTATTTTTCTTAAATTTACTTGAGTTTCAAATATATCCGTTTATAAATTTTCCAATTGTATTCTACTGCATCTGAACAACACAACGAAGAGCTTAAGTAGTCATCTAGTCCATTAAAAATTAGTTTTGAATGCTGTATATTTATTTTTTGTTAGGTGTACGAATATGGAATTGGATCAATTATAGACACAATCTCAATACTTTTCCATTATTCCAAAGATTTAAGCAAATGAATACAGTTTTTCATTGCCAAACAATAGATGACACCTATAACCTTCATTATTGATAAAGTATATCGAAGTCCATGCACCATTTAATAGTTTTATACCAAGTTGATATGAAAACAGTGCCCCGTACGAAAATGAAATTGAGCCACTGTAGATGGATTGTGGGTTCACTTTGAGCCTAAATTCGTAGTGAGGGACGACGCTCTATTGTCGCCTCTGCAGCGGATGATTGGAACAATTCCATATTATGGACTGGATCGCTTGCTCTACAAAGACGTGATGAGAAACATATCCTGCCTGAACCCTAACCTGAAACAAATATTTGATTCTCGGAGTGGATTCGGATTCTGCCCATGATCGCAAGAAATGTGAATTTAAGATTTTCTACCGTTTTAGTCAGATCTCGTGTATGAGAAGAAGAAAGTGGCCTGAGCTTGGGCTCAAAACCTGATTTATCTACGAACAGCCCATTCTTTTGTGATCCTGCTTAATGAATTGGTTTTGAATGAAATGAAATAAAATGTGAAACAAAATAAAACCTATTTTTTGATTCACATTATTTATCTTATTTATGTTTTTTGGAGTTTTTATGTTTTCTTTAATAATTCAAAAGTGATTTAACTATGTAGTTGCCTGCTTGATTTTCAATGATTGATTGATTAATGCGCTCTAACGGACTGAAAAACAAAAATCGTTCATCCGTACGTTTTATTTACTCCAGTAAACAGTGCTCTTTTTTAGATATGATTGTCTCAGTATTAGAAAATATTGTATATCCAAATAACAGGTAGGGATGCCAGATATTCTTTGCACTTTTGATTCACTTCAGCAGTGAGGTTTTGTGAAAGCTTCTTCTTCTTTCTGAACCTGAACACGCCATTTCACCTTAATAAGCTCTTGAAATTGGCTGGTGATCAGAGATACAATGGGTTTTTTTTTTCTAATAACACAGATCTGTGGAGCACCGTAAAAGTAGCTGCATTTATTGAACCCTAGAACTGCACATTGTATAGTATCGACTCGACTGCGAAAATCTAGCTGTGTGCACTAGACATGCAGGGCAAAGGCGAAATAGACACTTTTCCCCCCATAGTACTTGGCTACTGGTTTTGCTGCACCAACAACAACACCAACAACTACGACGACGTCGACAGGGCATAAAATTGCAAACTCTGGCAGCTCGGTCGGATGCAACAATAATCGTCTCCGCCTCGGCAATAGATCGTCAGCAATGGCATTTTTATGAGGATTGATAGCGTTTTTAAACAGGCTGTTTAGCGATGGAAATTAGCTTCCAGTGGCAATTGTAAGTGGCCATTACACACTTTATCGTGGAACTAAAATGGCATTGAGTTGTGCAAGGATTGAAAATCATCATGAAGAATTGGTGTCTCTGACCAATGAAAGGCATTTCTCTCGACCAAGGCAAATGTTTGACCGTGAACTAATGAATCTAGCAGAAACGCTGATGATGATAAACGGTTCGGTCAAATGTTGTTCATTGCCAAACAAGGCGAACAATATCTTTGAATTTGGATCTGAGATTAGGAAGGCACGATTTATTCATAGAATTCCACTGTCAGCTTCGAAACGACACGGTAGCGTGCGGTTCAAGGATGAAATCAGGCATGATTTATGATTTGAAAACAGCAATACGTACTGTCTTTCGAGTCTTTCAGGTATTATAAAACTTTCTGGTAACACATAAAGTTATCATCATATCAAATTGTTGTTCAAGGTTGCATGATTCTCATTTGATGTTTGCACAGATTGTGCAAGTTTTTGCAAAGTTTGAACACATTTATATGAAAAATGAGACTGCAATTGAAGGACTTGTAGTTTGTATGGTAATACAGTTCGGACTCGATTATCCGGAGTATCGATTTTTTTTTTTCACTCCGGTTAATCAAATCCTCCGGATAATCGAATCACTAAGAAAAAAATTGAAATCTTCGACAAAAGAGCTTAAATATTATCTTTTTTTTGTTGTTTTATTTATATGATGCGGTGGCGTAGCCAGAAATTATTTCTAGGAACAGTAGGGGTCTCTACTAGAAAAAAAAAAATTTTGACCAGCATACACAAAAAACACTTTTTCAAACCCTTCTTTTCTTAAACACGTTTAAAACTGCAAAACCATTCATATTGTATATTGATATACCAAATTAACGCAGATTTATGCATAAAAATTTAAAAACAAGAACATCAAAAAACAAATTCCGGATAATCGAGTCTAAAATTCCGGATAATCGAATCCCGGATAATCGAGTCCCCGGATAATCGAGTCCCCGGATAATCGAGTCCGACCTGTAACTACAGCGAAACCTCCATTGATCGATATCTGAAGGGACCGACGGCACTGAGTGGGGTTCTGGAAATTTCCTCCAATTTTCTGGAATTGTTCCCATCACACACGGACATCGAACATAAGTCCTGCTTTTCCTAAAGCTTTAATATTATTGAGATCACTCTTGTTAAAGTAATATGTTAAAATATTCTTTGGAAAGCCCTTTCTGAACAATTCCAGATTGGGTTCTCTTTTTCGTAATGATTTCTTGGACTGGACAAAATCCAAGTAAATCATTTATTCCATTTTTGATCTCTTCGGGTGACTTTTAGTCACTTGAGAGACCTTTCTAGACAACCTTGAACAAACGTCCAATTTTGTCGTCATAAGCAGGGTGGGGAAAAAATCTGAAATTCATTCTACAGTAGCCAAACAAAGCCAATCGCAGTCAGCGAAGCCAGTGAAACTCACGGCTATCGCTGCTGTAGGCAAAGAGCCTTGAAAATCGCAAAACAGCCGTTGCTAAGGGCAACCCAGAATTACTGTAGAAAAATGTTCTATTTCCCGCTGCATTTCCCGCATTTAGAGCCTTCAATGACACTAACGATTTGAGAAATTCATGCTCCCAACATAGACTACTTGATGAGATTCACGTTTTTGAACTACTGTACTGGGAAAGCCACGTGATTTTCGTGAAATTCAAGCCTACTACTATTACCATTTCCAGCACTGGTCATAAGTAAAAAATTGTGCTTCTTCTCTCTTGTTTGAGAAGAAGTTTGGGATCATTAAGAGTTTCCGACAAACGCGGCGATTTCTTGGCGATTTGGATGGAAACCTTCATTCCTCTAATGGAGTTCAAGATCTCTGGCCTAAATCCCTCAAAATTGGGAACAACTGACCACGATTGGCGGCACTCTTTGATTCCTCGCTTAAATCAAAGAGGCTAGAGACTGCTTCGATTTGGTGTTCGGAAAATTTGTCTAGAGCATCGAACTGATTGTGTCAAAGAAAGATTACCACCGCTAGCTTTCGCCAACGGATCCAACGAAAAATCGAAGGCATGGGTCCAAACAAGGATCGTAAAAGGATCAATTGTAGAAAAAAGTACCGCTTTTAGCTCTGAAAAGTTCTAGTTTATTGCTGTTGGTAGTTTTAAAAACTTCCAAGAGCAGAGAGCGCACAGCACGAAAGTACGTTGCACACTAGGGTTAAAACAGCTGGTGTCTAGAAACTTGGGTCTTTGCAAACACCAATTACATAGTTGGACAACTTCTAAGTCTGAAGTTAACCCAAACGAATCCAGTCCCACAGAAGCCCTCTCACACCGCTCCTCACTTTGACCATCCCTCACTAAATTGCTAAAAGCTCTTAGAGATCATCAGCGAAGTGACACTCCTACCTAATTACTGCCATTATACTTCTCCGCACAATAATCATCGCATTCAGCGAGCGGTGCCCTGTTGAATCTGATCACTTAAGCCGACTCACGTCCACTTAGGGTTCGCCACGATGATGATGAATAAGTGTTTGCTAGAGCTTAGAGGGCTTTGAAAAGTCGCTAAACCTTTACTGACACCATTGGTGGTGATGACAACGAAACGTGTGCTCACCGCCAGAAGTGATTGAGTGATTTACTGCCTGACTGACTTAGAGCGGTTTGCGCATGGATGCTGGGATTTGGTTTGAATAAAAACCTATTGATGGGTGATTCCATACTAGGGTATATGTACCAATAGTGGAGATACTAAGCACGATTGAACTTCATTTAATTGTCTAAATTGAAGAAGCGCAATGTACATGTTAATATTGTAACGGGAAGTAACGACCATTTACTTAATGAGAAAAATGATTTCATCGCAGATAGCCACGGCATGTCAGTGAAAAATAAAGCCTCCACTACTGGTACACTATTCCTTTAGTTGCGGTATATTTTTAACCCGTTGTACTTAACGGATTCAAATAATTTTTTGTCAGTATACTGGCCCACATATCTAGTTTCTAGAAATGGCCAGAGGAACTCGGGAATACTCCTGTAGCCGGAGTTATTGCGGTAGGTCATTGGGTCAAGTGGGGTAGAAAAAGGCGAATTTTTGGGACATGCCAAGTAATCTTTATTTATTTCCAATGCCATTAATTTTATTTTGCAGAAATCATTAAAATCTGATATTCAACATTATAAATGAATAGTTTTGCACCATTTAGAGTGTACCAGATGTGGCCACTTGGACTTAATACCCTGAAGAACCGGCTCTAGATTTGTTAGGTACTAAACCGTTTCAAATCTCTAAAAGTATAGATCGAAGATAATACTTCACTAAAATGCGTTCCAATAAGCTTGACACAGATGTGAAGATACAAATTGTGCACTTTATCATAAGTTTGAGGCATCCAGGGGACCCGAAAATGGTCATTTGTAGGATCAATCAAATGCAGTTAACAAAATTATTCAATTTAATCGACTACCAGAAGGTTTACGCTGATGCGTTTTTTCTTAAAACTCCTTGATATTGTGGCCACATTATAGCCGATTCTGGAAATTATCTGTGACTTGAAATTTGCCTACCTCCAGGGGCACAGAAGCACAGAACCCTTGTTACCCGACCTGACCCAGTGACCCACCGCAATAACTCCGGCCACCGGAACATTTCCGAGATTCTTTGACCACTTTTAGAAACAAGATATGTGTACGAGTATACTGACAAAAATAATTGAAATCCGTTAAGTATTCACTGAGCGATGAGAGTTTTAGTAATTTTTCTTTAACTCAGGCCTATACGGGTTAATTGGTGTTCCTATAGTTGCGGTATCCATTGTTTTCTTATGGAATCCTCCACTATAGGAACACTTTATCGCAACTATTGGTACAAGTAAGAAAAGTTTTAGCAATTTTAGTGATATTTCATCAGCTTTAAAGCAATTTGAATGCTCTTTTCAACTATTCCGAGTAACAACAAGCCAATACGTCGATTGGCAGTATTGGTTCTGTGGGTAATGTAAGGGGTCGTCCATAAATGACGTAGCTTTTTTAGGGGGGAGGGGGGTCTTCACGAATTTGAGACGAAGTGTGACGAGGGGAGGGAGGGGTCCTAGCTAGTGGACGTAGCATTTTAAATCAAGCCCGTAAAAAGAAAGGCGCTAAAAAAATTGCATACAATTATTTTTTATGAAACGTCTTTTAAACTTGGGCTATAATATTATGATTAAGCTTCAAAACATTCATATGACAAGATTGAAAAAATATCTATGAAACTTTAGATTTTCTTGATAAATGCAATCAAACAGATGTTTTCAAGCTTTAATAATTAGGTGAATATTATATTATATTCGTGTCCAAATTAATAAATTTATAAATAAACAAAATAAGTTTAATGAATTGATTAAAAATGAATGCTCTAACTACTTGAAGTACATTTTTTTGCCATTTGTTAACATGACATAAAGTCAGCCGTTTTAGTTTTATTCATATTTTCTTTTAAGGCTTTATTTCTTCAAGAAAATAAAATATGCTATTCTTGACAAATATTACATTTAAAGCAAGATATTTATTCCGTGAATTATGCCTTCAATGTTGCAGGAGATCCCCACCCAATCAACTCATCATTTGTTTTGATATATCAATGCTCTTGATGGAATAGCCTGAATATTAATGAGGGTAAAAAATTCGAGTGTTAACAAAATTGCCCTATCATTAAATTTTGGTAATAACTCTGTAATTTGAAGATTTTTTATTATTTAACGGTTTCATTATAGGTTGTGTAAGATTATTTCAGTATGGAAACGATAATGAAAATCAACTGAAATATTAATAGAGATTTGTATTTGTATAATAATCGCTAAAATTTTCTAAACATTCCAAATATTTCAAGTGTAATCTTTTATGTATCTGACCACTGTTTGCTAAAATGATTTGAAATTGGATAATATTAACGATGATTCATTTCAAATTAATATATTTTCTTGATCATCTTCATTGAAATCTATTTCCTAACAACGAATAATTAAAAAAAAACAATCCTCTAATATAACGAATATATATATATTTTTGTTCAATATATTATAAAATATATTGGACCCTAACTCGACAGTAACGAGCTTCATCAATCCAATCATTTTTTTTTTCACTTTTTTTATAGTAAACTTGTTTTTTTATGGTAAGAACAACAATAGTAATATAATTTAGTCTATAAGAAACTGGAAACCAAAAGCAAGGAAAATGTTTATTTAAAACTTTTCCAAATTACTTTTGAGCGCTACTGTATATCAAACTGTTAGAATAGATTATCCTTTCATTTCAGCCAGTAATTAATATCAAACTTTGTATTGAACTTCTCAATTCCATTTTTTTGTTTCAACCCAGTCACTAAGGAAAACAAATCAAAAAATATAAGGGGGGGGGGGGGTGCTCGATATGCTACGTATTTTCCAGGGGGGAGTACCACAATTTGTGACAAAATGCTACGAGGGGGGAGGGGGGTGTAAAAAATCAGTGAAAAAATACTACGTCATTTATGGACGGCCCCTAATAAAATCAGTGAAAACGACACTACCGCAACTATCGGAACACCTGCAACTAAGGGAACACTTACCCTACCAGAAAAATGTTCAGCTCCTAGGTCTGTTTTTACTTCGAATTGTTCACCATTGAACAACACAACGTATGAACTCGATATTTGCTATTTACAAACTTGGAAGCCGAAGCACAATTGAATCTCCATTTGGAGATACCGACGTCGTGACGTGAGGACACTGGCTCTATAGGAAACCTAACAATCTCGATAGACAGTGTTGTCGCATTTCTGATTGAGTTGAGAGCATGAATCTCAAAGATCTATCATCAGTAGGTACTGCCAGATTTGGGTAGCTCCCAAACAAAAGCGATCCTTGGCCCATCGCCATGTTAGCAATTCCTTGGTACAATAGAGGCCTTTCAAAAAGATTTTTGGGCATGTAGCTCGTTTGTTTGAAATTAGCGAAAGCCATTATCAACAATTTTTAGCTTGATGTCTAGGGCTTACCAAACAGTCCCTTAAGTAAAGTAACCAGACGTCCCGCTTTTCACTTAAATTTTTAAAATGTCCCTCGTTTCTGTTCTAGTTTTTATCTACCATAATTCACAGCTATCTTTTTAAAAATTTTCAAATGTGCCTTTAATTTGTAATAGTTACCCAACATTAAGAATTTATAACATTTATGAACTCAACAACATCTGTATAGTTAATTTAGCGCTTCTGAAACCACCTAAAAGTTTTATTTAGTTGGTTTTAAACAAAATTTCCATAAAATCGATCGATTGTCCATTAGTAAAAATATTCTTTTGAAACTTTCTTTCACAAAGTCTTGTGTTTATGATGTTTTGAAAAACATTTTTATATGTTTTACCCTTGTTCTCATTACAAGGTTATAAAATTCTGCAAGAAACTTGCTCAGGATTCTGCAGGTTTTTTTTTTCTTTTTCTTGAAATGTCCCCACAAGTAAAGATATGCATTAACTTTATCAGATATAGATGTAAATAAAAGCCCTTCTGGAGATTCTGCAATTATTACTTTCCTGAATCTATGAAAATCTTCGATTTGAAAAGATTCTGTGACATTCTTACAAGTATTTTGATAGTAGTTCTTGTGTATGCCATCAAACGAGGTGATAGTAAACACATGGTAATTTACCACAACACTTCACTATAAAACACAAAAATCAGAAGAAAATTTGTTATAAATCGGTCTTGCAGTATGTATGACCTAATTGAGTAATTATCAAAATATAACCGATTGTTGTTAATATGTTTACAGATAAAATATGAATCTCGTAAATATCTAATAAGTAATAAAATTCAGGTAGGTTTCTCCAACCAATCAGAAGTCAATGTCTCGACTACCTGTCTCAGATATGATAGTAAACAAAACAGCCATCCCTTCCTCACCTACCCTGTCTGTTTTTTCTCCACAAAGTGAGCATAACGGGACACCTTAGAGAATTGAACCCGCCTTGATCACGCTAAGCCAGCTTCACGCGCACGCTAAACTTGCTACACTCAAAAATGAGTGCCGAGTACACAAAATAGGCCTCTCTCCATGCAGCACAGATTCTGTGCAAAGGGGGCTGTACACAGTTTTGCGCAAACGGTGTTAAGGTGAAACAGTTTTGAATCAACTTCTAAGATTGCACCAAAACTTCTAAGGCACAAATCTCACAAAGAAAGCATCCAACAACCGTGCACTTTTTATTTTGGCTTTGTGCACTAGCAGAAAGCTTAAAATAAAAAGATCATAAACGTTTGCCAACTATTTCTCCAGTTTTGTGCCTTTGAAATCGTGAGTAGGGGCACAAGTCGGCCATTGTGCCGGCCATCTTTGGATTCTGAGATGTTTCACCTTAAACAAACCGAATGAGTGAATTGCGCACAGAGGAGGAACGCTCGGAATGCGGAATTCGCTTCCATTTTTGTTTAGCATCTGAAGACATGAAAAAACATTCCAATTTTTTAAGTTTTTCAGGGATTTTTTCATTGGAATAGCCGAAGCGGAAGCAAATGGGAAACAACTCTCACATTCACGACCATTTGCCGGCTTTTCGCCAGAAAAAAATCCCGAAAAACCTCTCATCCTACCAACGGCCAATTGTTTGCTGCCGCGCGGGAGACGACTGACAGTTCCATTTCCATCGATCCGCGCACAGCCGAAGGCCAACACGTCGGCTACTCACATAATGAGTGCGACCTATACAGAATTTTCACTCAGTCAGCCAGTTCTGCATTGGTTGCCTCATTCTGTGTAGTCTAAACACATACGCTGCGTGGAGCAGGCGTAGCGCGCAAGAGTAGGACCGTAGAGTAGGAGAAGGAACACGTGTAAATAATACAAATCAATACACCGAAATTAGCATGTTTGTTGAATAAAATATTGTTTCAGGTTTTTCGTTAATATATTTACTTGTTTCGTTAATGAATACTCCTTGTTTGTAGTTATTAAACAGTTCTGAGAATGACTTTGTACAGTACCGAAATGTTGTCCCGTTCAGTGAAGCGTATAATACATTTTTATGCTATTGTTGCATTGCTGTTACATTCACATGCAGGAGGTATCAAAACATTCATGTATGACATTCAGTTTGCTGTTGATACATTCCTACTGCAGCCATGAATGTATTACCTGACATGGATAAGAATAGCGTGCCATTCTTTTCAGCCTACAATCACGACGCAGCTATTCGTAGCAAGCATTTTTCTCCCGTTTGCTTCTGATCTAAATTGCCACTTTGATTACAGCGCTGAACTGTCAAACGCTGCCTTTAAAAATTGTTTAAATATTACGTAACGCATCAGGGGGAGGGAGAAGTGTTCCATAGTGTTACGGTCCGTGCAAAATTTTTAAATTTTCCGTACAAAAGCTATTGCGTGGGGGAGGTTGGAGGTTTAAAATTGGCAATTTTTGCGTTGCGTAATATTGAATCATTCCTTATGACGTTTTCTTGCAGTTTTCTCTTCAGCATGTGGTTTCACTGCTGCGTTAGGTAGCGTCCACAAATGACGTTACAATTTTGAGCAAATTTTGACACCCGCTCCCCCATTGTAGCCTATTTTCTCATACTTGGTTTTTGACGTTTGCTCCATCTCTTTTTTTTTCGTAGGTTTCTGTTTCGTGCCGATCTCGCCAGTCTGTCAATAAACTACGTGGCCATAAATGGTAGAGAGAGGGGGAGGGATTTGTCTGGCCAAAGATCATGATTGATACCTCAAGCTAGTGCAATGTAATAGACAGTGCTGGAAAAGTTCGCATCACGAAGCAGCTCACGAGTGTATACCAACGCATAACAAACATCACAGACTCGGGATCTGGCTAGGTGTGAGTAAGCACGCACCCCCTCTGCTCGGGAGAACATGTCAAAAGAAGTAGCAACAAACTCGGGAGCGTTTACTCGCGAGTAACCGAGCAAGGTGTGATTTATTATGGTTTTGACAGACAAATTAATTGTATAACCATCATATCGACAGTAAACTACTAGTTTGTAGTCAAAAGCCCTTGAAAACCATAAATCTCGGAGGGTAAGTAGCTTTTTTCCCAAAAGCACAATATGACTCTGAGCAGCTCCGAACACATTCGCGAATCACTTTTAGCTTCAGTTACTCGGGAGTCGACAGATGCGAGTAAGCCAGCGCTCTGACGCTCGGGAGCGTTTGGTTTTGTTTTTGTTCCAGTACAGAAGAAGCGTTCGCCACTTTCCATCACTGGTAATAGATTTTACTAAGGTGGCGCAGATCATTGAAGCGTGCCACTAGTTCTCTCTTTCAAAGAGAGAACTAGTGGCACGCATCAATGATCTGCGCCACCTTGAAGCTAGTGCGGCTGGTTGACACAAGGATAAAAAGAAACAAATATTTCAATCGGTGCTCATAAGGCAATCTGACGTTTAATCACCTACGCATATGGATTGTTCTCATACGGAAACCGTTTTCATATGAAAACAACAAACAAAACATCCCATTTGATCTTGTTGCTGGAAAGAGAAGGGTGCGATAGCCTTATTGTGAGTGGCACATGATGAAAACACAGGTTAACGTCAACTACAGTAATGCAATACAATTATGAAAAATTTATAGCTGAGCAAAAAAAAGGTCATAGTCGCGCGTGATTTTTGTTTTCAGTATCGCTTGAATGTTTTTATGCATGAAGGTAGTGGTAGTCAATGCGTGATTGTCACGCTCACTACAGTTTTTGACGGTACATTCTCGTTCTATGAAATATTTTAACCTTCTTTACTGCCCATAACTGCATAACAGTCACATTCAACAATTTTGACAAATCGGAGTTAATACCATGGAGTCATCAAATGATAAATGCTTTCGATCAACTTACTGAAATCTGTGAGATTGCTCTAGAAAATTCGAAAAAAATACCAAGTTGTTTTGTCACATTGGCAATTTTAACCGCATAACAGTCACATTGAGATTAAAAATGAGTCTCGTAATGTAATAGCAATGAAATTTATATCAGAATTATTTTCTGACTATTCACCTAGTATGCGATATGAGTTGTACAAAATATCAGCCTCAAATAAGCACTTTGGAGTTCCTGGTAATTTTTAGAAATTTTAGTTTCCTCCCATACTGCCATAAAAGGCACACTTGGTATTCCATTTACTCAATGCCTACTTTTGTTACAAATATGCAGTTATGGGCAGTTTAGTCCCTAACCAAAAGTACAAATTGTGACTTAGGGTGGTTTTAGACCCGAAGACTCATACCGCTCGCAAAATTCATTATTTTGATCGATTTCAGTTCTGTTGGGCTTAAATGAAAGGCACACATATCAAGTTTCAGAAACCCACTCGGAGATCCGGATTTGGTCACTGGAGTCACCTTAGAGACCCTTACTTTCACAACCTGTAGTTTCGTAACAAAATAATGAGCCGTCGCATGCCAATTTTTTTCACAAAAACTTAAATATCGCACAATACGGGTATCTCCGGTTGCCGTTCCTGGGTTTTTTCCGTGTTTCAGAATAACCAAAGTGGTCATTCATCTATAATTGGACTAGAAGAGTTACAAAGGTTCAAAATCATGAAGATTGAGCCGTTGCATGCCAAGTTTTGGTGTTAAAACTTAGTGGTCCCATATTACGGGTTTCCCGGTGGCCATCCCGGTGCTCCAAAAGGACCAGAATAAACATCCATTCATCTTTTTAGCAAAATACATCTAAACATAAAAATTGTAAAGAATTTGACACATATTTTTTTTTTTTGGTTTTGGGGCATAAATCTGAGTAATTTCATCGAATTGTCCAAATTAACCACTTTCCGGGACTTCAGGAACCGATTCCGCATGGACCATCTTCTTCTTCTTTCTGGCGTTACGTCCCCACTGGGCCAGAGCCTGCTTCTCAGCTTAGTGTTTTTATGAGCACTTCCACAGTTATTAACTGAGAGCTTACTATGCCAATGACCATTTTTTGCATGTGTATATCGTGTGGCAGGTAGAAGGTGGAAGATACTCTATGCCCTGGGAAGTCGAGAAAATTTCCAACACGAAAAGATCCTCGACCGATGGAATTCGAACCCACGACCTTCAGCTTGGTCTTGCTGAATAGCTGCGCGTTTACCGCTACGGCTATCTGGGCCTCATTCATCCGCATGGACCATGCTGGAGTGAATTTTCCAGGGGATGTGCGTCGATAATTGGTTCTTTATTACAGATTAATTTTATGTCAAAATATCCATCACCCGATTAAAAAGTACGGATGTGAATTACATGTACAAAACTGCGATGGAAACTTACTTTTCGGATGTTCCGGGTTTCCGGAACTAAATGTTTTGAGAATCTCTATTCACAGTCCACGTGAATACCTATTTAACAATATGAGGGCGGTTCAGATTACTTCACGAAACTACAAGTTGTCCAAGCAAGGGTGTCTAAAGTGACTTTTTTCAGATGTAGCAGGTTCCCGATGGCCACAGTGGCCATCTACAAGTTGTCAAAGTAAGGGTGTCCTAGAAAGTATGGGCACGACTTTACCATACTGCCATTTTAAAACTAGTGTAGATAAAAATCTGATTTTTTACACGTTCTATTCTTGTACTAATCAAGAGTAGATTTTAAATTTTGTGCGAGTTTTTCGCTGCTGTTTATGGTTATACATTTCCAAAAGCTAAATCGTGTTATTTCTGAGCGCCTTTGCTTTATAAAATTTGTTCTTAGCCAGAGAGCGTGTATAATATAAATCTGAAAAAATATATTTATCAGCGACGATATGATTATTGATCAGAATATCATTAATTCAAATTTAAATTTCAAACTTAGGTATATGACATTTTCATAGAAACTTAAAATCATATATTAGCTGTGGTCAATAAAATAATGGTTCAAAACCAAGGACTTATTTACGTTAAAACATATAAATATCTTAAATTTTTGTTACTTATTCAAGAGTATAGATATTTGACATAAGTTAATGTGAAATTAATTATTTGTATTTATATTGAAACTACCTGAAAAGTTATGATTTCATGATGTTATCGTATGTGAACAGGAAAACCAGTGATTTTTTTAAATGTCACCATTTTGACAAATGTTTTCTAGCAAAGCCAAATAAAATTTCTAACAGAACATCTTAGATATAATGCACTTGAACTCACCACATCAAAAGATTTTGATAAAAACTTACTATTACTAGGTAAGTTCCAACAAAACACAAAAGTAGGGTCTATGCTGGCCAGATAAGAATTGATTTTCTTAAATCAAAAATGTTGATGTTGAAAGGTAATTTCTCATATATGAAATACCCCAAGGAAAAATACAAAAATATAAAAATATTAATGTGTTTGAAAAAACATTATGATTCTCGGTACAAAGTCGTGCCCATACTTTCTGCGACATCCTAAGTATAGACACGTGTGCTTTTTATTTAAGCCCAACAGAACTGAAATCGGTCAACATACTGATTATTGCGAGCTGTTCGAATTTTCGGGTCGAAAACGACCCTAAGTCACAATTTGTAACATTTTTATGGGAGCTCCCCTAGGGGTCATTCAAAACATTTCATTCCACAAAAATCAAATTTCCCACAAAAAATAATCGTCAGAAAATTTTCAAATTGCTAGGTTATTTTAATCGAAAGTTACATTGATTGGAATTTTGAAGACCCAAGGTACTTACTAAGGTAAAAATATTCGAGGGTTCAAAGTAATTCGATCCAGCAGAAGGATGAATAAGTAAACCGTTTTAGCTACTGTCAAAAGCTGACTACAAACAAACGCGTTCTTCTTTCAGCACTGACAGTTTCTTGAATTAACACCATAGGGCAAATTATGTGTATATCAATGATGATTTATACTTCTTCAAGAATAAGCTGAAAAAATTGTTTGAAATTCGTTACACATGCATGTTTGCAATTTCGGCCAAATGTCATTCGGCCAAATGACCCGGAACCACCTCGAATAGGTCACTACTTTGAAATCCATTACCCCGAATAGTTTAGAAAATAAGGACAAAACAAAAGTGAGGGCGAAAATGTGAACAGTATTGTAATATTGGTATGACCAAAGTCCGACGTAAAGTCTCTAATGCCACGTTTCTCAACAGGGGGTCCGCGGACCCCCAACCATGTAAAAAGCACGCTGAAACGAACATCTCACAGCGAGCCATTTTTTCGCCGCTACCAAGGTTGAGAAACAGTGCTCTAATGTGAGCTGGTGGTTATCAACGATGCACAAAAAGCTCACAAAATTTTCATCAGACAATTTCCCTTCTTCAATATGCCTGCTATTCTTCCAAATTATTGCGGAGCTAATTCTGAATCCACATCCAGTGGAAGCGTAACGCGCAGAGGACATACCCGCAATACAAACGCAACGTCAAAAATCAAGTCGGAATGGGTATTTTTTTACCTTTTTCGATCATCAGCTACATATAGATTCAATTTTTGTTAAAACTTTGATAAACTGAAATCAAGAAATTTTCCCTGGCTTCTTAAATAGGCTGTTCTTTCAAATTATCACTCGAAAAAACAGTCACTAATACTTTCAGTAGAAACTGTGAATCCTTTGAAAATTATATCGTTTAAAAAGAATACTTATGCTGTTGGTTATTGATTAGTAACATAGATCTTCTGTGTTTAGCTTTCATTGATGTTTGAAGAAACTATAATTTTAATCTGAAATCTCCTCTTTTTTAAAACCTAAGCTGATCTTTTAATTTATGTTGTTGAAGTAAAATCTCTTATATCGTGTTGATCCGAATTTCCCGGACGCTTAGAATCCCGGACATCGGCCTTAATTCACCCAAGCGAGTAAGTGATAAAATACCACTAGAACGGCGAGTGTCCTGGAGATCGATGCCATTCACCAATCGTAGGGGAAAAGCATCAATTTTCGACCCAGCACTAATTTTCGACCCATCCATACTTTGTATGGAAATTCGAAAATTGGCACAGAATTCTTGTAGGTCGAAAATTAGTGCTTTTCCCCTATACAATAAAGCTTACTAAACGTTACAAATAACATATTGCAAATGTAACCAACTTAGATGAAAACTCATATCAAAATGTTGCAGTACAGTGTGATAGCTTCCGATATTAGAAATTTTACAACTTTGTAAAATTGAACCCATCAAATGTACGACATGTATAGACTGTCAACCAATACGTCTATCTTATTAATTCCTGTTCACAATCAGATTATAAATTTATCATCCTGAAAAAAAAAAACATGTTGATAAAGCATTTCCCGCGCAAACTGCAGATCTCTAGGTAAATATCTCACTAATGATTGCGAACTTTGAGTGGAATCAAACCTTTCATGGCGCGATAAACATTCCTTCCGGTACTTCACCTGTTCTGCATGGCTGCCATTTGTTAAAAATGCTTACCTGAAAAAGGGAAAAAAGAGAGAGAAAAATATCAGTACTTTTCACTTCAACATTGTATCTGTCCGCCACCGCCGCAGCGCGCCGGATGTGATGATGGCTTTACTGCCCATAACAGCACTACTGTCCCTTATGTAAAAATTGGACATTGAAGGGATGTTGAGCATATATTCAAATTGATCATCCGACACAACTGTTCATGATTTCCTAGTACATTTATTTAATTCATATATGTTCAATAGTACTTTATTATACAAATCTAGTTTCCTCAGTATTCTACTCCAATTTTAAACCTGTTCCTAACTTCACTTTTATATTGTTCGTAGTAAGAGAAAGGATGGATAAACCACTAGAATGACATTGTATTTGAAATTGGTTAAATATTCCTGGTAGGTCAAAAACCCTTCCTATAGTAGGATAGTGAAAGATAAAACATATAATTTGTTAATTAAAATGAGGATATTTGTTTCGAAAAACATGTTAATTGGCAACATTTGAATATTCGTTTATGTGAACCATTATTTTGTTCAAAATAACTATGTCAAAAAGTTTACTGATAATAAAGCAAGTTGATTAAACTATAGCATTTTTCATTTGTCAGGAAAGTATGCCAACTGGAAACATATGTTAGCTACATCAACCAAGAATGATAAGCTACTTTCTGGAAGTTTCCTGATAAGGATGCTTTTCAACAGCCTACTTGATGGCAAGACGAAGTTTGCCGGGATCACTAGTTGTATATAAAAATGAAAATTTTGCGTTGAAAAAATGGTTTAATGTAAAAAGAAAGTTGTATGAGACAGTTATGCGTTTATCGGCAAAACACTACTGATGAGAGACCGAACTCTTGAGATCGAAAAACACACCAAGTCAAAGCAACCAATGTCAAATGCGAATGGTTCCCAAAGATTACTTCTAGCGAGCAGCACGGTAGAATCATCCATTTGGATGGGAGCTAAACGACCCCAAGCGGTAATGCTTCATATTGGTTAGCGAGCTTTTTCAAATGCGACGAAAGCATAACGATATGATCAAAGCACAGCTATCCCGCGTCACACAGTGGTTCAGATTTAGAAAATCATAGCAAAAATTTCGCATTCTCGATAAAAATTTAACTTTCAAAAATCACATTAATGGCATCCAAGCCAAATGTAACAAATATATAAATTGTCTGTATCCACTTAATGTCAGAAAATAATAACTATGTCATAAGAACAAGCTTTTGAACTTAAAACAAATATTCAGGATGGCCATGATGTATGCTGTACCAATATGGACTAGCTGTTGTAATACCAGGAAGAAAGCTCTACAGAGGATTCAAAATAAAATTATAAATGATTCTGAAGCTTCCTCCCTGGTATAGTATTAATGAGTTACATAGAATATCCAATGTTGAAACATTGGAATAAATGTCGAAAAGCAAAAATTAATTATTTTAGACAAAAATCGTTGCAATCTTCTTTTGCTACGATTTAGGGGTCATATATTTAGGTTTAGTTAATTGGCAGCGTTTTTTTTCTCTTATAAGCAGGTGAAATCAACTCACCTGTAAAAATTCTGAAGTGTTACTGCAAATGAAATGTGATATGTTGCTAACAAAATGTTAATAAAAGCTTAAATTTGTTTTACCAAATTAAGATGCCTAACAACACAGAACACCTAGATATGAGTAACGAGAGTAATCTCGCATAACTTGTGATTTCGCCCTAAAAGCCATTGGTAACCGGGTGTGTAGTTCCTTGTTTCTAAGCAAATGAATGGCTCAGAATGAAAACTATCACCACTGGGAGATATAGGAAGATCTTCTCTTAATCGTAGCATTATTGAATGAAGTGTAAATCCATTCGTTCGCTCGGTAACAACAAGCTACAGACTCGGTTACCAATGGCTTTTAGGGCGAGATCACAGGTTATGCGAGTAATGTTTGAAATGATATTAATAAAGGAACTAAAAAAAAGTATGTTTGCTTAACTATCTGATATTGTAGATTTATTCTATCTTTGACTTTCAACATAGTTTTGAATTGTTTTTTTTTTTTTTGTCAGTTTTATGCAAAACTGGACCCCTATGCGTCATCCCTCTCATCACAATCGCAACAGCGAGCAGGAGTGATGCATTCGTTTATTTTTTAGCATGGCTTGCTTTTGGAGTGTCCTGTAAATACCATCTCATGCTGTGTGTGAGTTACATGGTTTCCAGCATAAAACGAATGCAGAATGAAAAAAATCGGAAATAAACTGAGCGCAATGGAACAAAGGGAACAATGTTGCGACTTATCGTTAAATAAAAATAATGTGACCAGCTTTAGAACCCGAAGCCGTTGAGGCAGCCATGTATAATCTATCTGCATATTTTTTCTCCGAGCAGACTGCAATTTAGTTAATCCTGTTATAAATGCCGACCGTTATGAGCTGCAGCGCAGCATAATTCATATTCAATTTAAAAATTTATTAAATTTAATGTGATTCGCAATTCGTTTGGAATCTTGGAGCGAAAACTTGAAATAAAGTGAAATAAAACTCTCATACATTTTCCAGAAGTTAAAGATGCAGTTGAAGCTTGTTATAAAGACATAGCAAAAAAAAACGTCGTAAAAGAAAAAATTTGGAAAAAAAGAATAGGTACAATTACATTAAAATATGTTTCAAGTGAATAAAAAATGTCTTTATAGAGATGATGCCGTAGGGAACTCGTCAAAATGTAGAGCGATATACAAGCAGATCAGGATGGGGCCTTTCTTAGCCGAGTGGTTAGAGTTCGCGGCTACAAAGCAAAGCCATGCTGAAGGTGTCTGGGTTCGATTCCCGGTCGGTCCAGGATCTTTTCGCAATGGAAATTTCCTTGACTTCCCTGGGCATAGAGTATGATCGTACCTGCCACACGATATACGAATGCGAAAATGGCAACTTTGGCAAGAAAGCACTCAGTTAATAACTGTGGAAGTGCTCATAAAAACACTAAGCTGAGGAGCAGCCAAGAAGAAGAAGAAGAAGAAGAAGAAGAAGAAGAAGAAGAAGAAGAAGAAGAAGAAGCAGATCAGGAGGCAGCAGACCGATCTTAATTGGGATAAGACGTGCCGCTTGGAATAGATAGAGTATGAAGAAATGGAGCAAGCAGAAATTTTTCGGCTTGTCACTCTCGTCAACAGTACCGGTATAGCTAGGCATCCTACCATCTTCACGTATTACCTCTACGCCATTCAAGTGTTCATCGTAGCGTTGCTTCAACCTTTCAATCATCTTAAGCTCATCCATCACTGAATCTCCCGACACATTGCTGCTAGCGGCACGGTGTTGGCTCATTACGCCGAAGTACGTTGGGCCAAACGAGTCATTAGGCCGAACGTATCTGAAAAAGTTAAAATCGAAGAAGGAAGCATTTCTCGTTCCTGTAATAATTTGAACGTTTCAGCCTAACAACCAATTCGGCCTAACGAACTTTGGCCAAATGACCTGACACCTATTAAGATGGACCTGGATAAATTGGCTGCTTGTCTAGCTAATAGTCAGAATTTAGGATACAGAACTGCTACCAAAAATTTGGAACGAAGTTGTAATATACACAATTTGTAAGGAAGGTGATAAGCTGAAATGTAAGAACTATTGCGCGACTCAAAGCGATCTACAAAGTGTTTTTTTTATTGTCTTCCACCGTCTATCGCCGCTGACGAGTAGATTCACGGGAAGTTATTAAGCCAGCTTTATAGATTGGTGTTCGACAATAGACTGAATCTCTATGACTCGGCTTATCCTCCAAAAAGTGCCTCGAATATGGAATGATACGTAGGAATCAATTTCAAGGCCACATATAATGGTATCGATCATGAAGAGTTGAGCTATTTATCCCCGTATATCTCGTTTCCCGAGTAATAAATTTTCCGAAAAAGTCAAAGTGATGAAACAACCGGTCATCTGTTGTGCTGTTGTGCTCATGGGCTGGGTGGAGAATCGGTACCGGGGTTCATTGTATCTCATCCGGTAGGTATCTCGAAGCAACTAAATTGTCGTATTGTGGCGTTGTACCAACTTTTTCTGGGGGTTTCGGTCAGGAACTTCATTCCAACATAGAGGGGACAACACACAAAACAAACTGGGTAAGAAAGCACAAGAGAATTAAACTTTTATGCAACACAGACGAAGAAAATCGTGAATCGACATCATGTAAACAAAATCGCAGGAGCCCAGCACATCTCTTACTAGAACATAGGGTTGCCTACCTCGGGCCGCAAGGGTATCCAAAAGTTGCTCTCTGGAGGCGTCCATATCCGGGCATTTCCAAACTACGTGATCGATGTAATCATAACCGGATCCATACCTATTACATATATTGCTCACCCCGAGGTTAATCCTGTGCAAATGTGCATCTAGCGAGTAATTATTGGATATCAAGTCTAGACAATACGCAAATAAAATCTCGATTTATGTCCAAACCTTTTCACCACGCTCACAAGGAAACTCTAGGAATTATGGAATACCACCGTCCCAGTTGGCCATTTAGCCGATTACTTTGACAACCGTGAAGAGAACATTGTCGTACTAAATGAAAAAAATCATTGTGTGAAATTCTTCTATCATAAATCTCACCTTCTTCAGCGCCCACCTTTGCTAGAGAGTCCACCTTCTCATTGCCACAAATTGAGCAATGTGAGGGGAACCACACAAAGGTAATCTTGTATGATCTTTCGACCAGTGTACTCTCTTATTTTTGTATTTTTTGTAAGAAAGTGAGATGCATGCTTAACAGGTTTCATCGATCAAAGTGCCTCAATAGAACTGATACTATCCGAGAAGATGAAGAAGTGGTCGGCGGGCATGTTGGAAATCATCCCCAAAACGAAGTTGAATGCTGCCAGCTTAGCAACATAAACCGTGCAAGGTTCCTAAAGTTTTCGGAAGGCGAAAGAGTTTTCGTTGAATACACCGAAGCCAGTGGATCCATTAATACGGAACACGTCAGTGAAATATTTCTTGTAGGAATCGACATTCTGGTACTTTGCGTTGAAAATACGTGAAATCGAAGTTTATCTAGAATTCCATGAATAGCTTGTTTCATGGGCAGATCGTATTCAACAGAGGAACTGTCATTGGTGAAACGTATACCTCCACGTGTTATAAAATGGAATACTTATGTCAGATGACATCCCGAGCAGAAGAAAATAACTTGTTTTTTTTTTATTTATTTTTTAAATTTCTTTATTAGTATTATTCCAAACATTACATTCATTTCTTATATCAAGGTGTTCTGTGTTATTTGACAACACTATCATCCTAATTTGGTAAAACAAATTTAAGATTTAATTAACATTTTGTTAACAACATATTACATTTCATTTGCCGTAGCAGTTCAGTTTTTTTTACAGGTGAGTTGATTTCACCTGCTTATAAGAGAAAAAAAAAGTTTTTAATATACTTAACCTTACTTAACCTAAACATATAACGCATTAATCGTGGCAATAGAAGATTGTAACGATTTTTGCCTGAAATTATTAATGATTGTATTTGACATTTGTTCCAATGTTTCAACATTGGATATTCTATGTAACTCATTGGTACTATACCAGGGAGGAAGCCTCAGAATCATTTTCAAAATTTTATTTTGAATTCTCTGCAGAGCTTTCTTCCTGGTATTACAACAGCTAGTCCATATTGGTACTGCATACAACATGGCTGGCCTGAAAATTTGTTTGAATATCAAAAGACAAAGTTTTGATTTTCTATTAATAAGGGGATAGAGACATTTTACATATTTGTTACATTTGGCTTGAATGCCCTCAATGTGATTTTTGAAAGTTAAATTCTTATCTAGCATGAGCCCTAGATACTTAACTTCATCTGACCAATTTATTGGAACCCCTCTCATCGTGACAACATGTCTACTTGAAGGTTTCAAATAAAGAGCTTTTGGTTTATGTGGGAATATTATTAGTTGAGTTTTGGAAGCATTAGGAGAAATCTTCCATTTTTGCAAGTATGAAGAAAAAATATCCAAACTTTTTTGCAATCGACTACAGATGACACGCAGGCTTCGTCCTTTGGCGGAGAGGCCTGTGTCATCCGCAAACAAAGATTTTTGACATCCCTGAGGTAGCTCAGGTAAGTCAGATGTGAAAATATTGTATAATATTGGTCCCAAAATGCTGCCTTGAGGAACACCAGCTCTTACAGGAAGTCTTTCAGATCTGGAGTTCTGATAATTAACCTGAAGTGTACGATTTGACAGATAACTTTGAATTATTCTAACAATGTATGTTGGAAAATTAAAGTTTTTTAATTTTACAATCAAACCTTCATGCCAAACACTGTCGAATGCTTTTTCTATGTCTAGAAGAACAAGACCAGTAGAATAGCCTTCAGATTTGTTGGAACGGATCAAACTTGTTACACGTAAAAGTTGATGAGTGGTCGAATGTCCATGGCGGAATCCGAACTGTTCATTGGCAAAAATTGAATTTTCGTTGATGTGGGCCATCATTCTGTTCAAAATAACCTTTTCAAAAAGTTTACTGATGGAGGAAAGCAAACTGATTGGACGATAGCTAGAAGCTTCTGCAGGATTTTTGTCTGGTTTTAAAATTGGAACAACCTTAGCATTTTTCCATTTGTCAGGAAAATATGCTAATTGAAAACATTTGTTAAATATATCAACTAAAAATGATAAGCTACTTTCTGGAAGTTTCTTGATGAGGATGTAGAAAATTCCATCATCGCCAGGAGCTTTCATGTTTTTGAATTTTTTAATAATAGTTCTCACTTCTTCCAAATCAGTCTCCCAGGCATTTTCGAAAACATTCTCTTGATTGAGAATATTTTCGAACTCCTGAGTAACTTCATTTTCAATTGGACTAGTAAGTCCTAAATTAAAATTGTGCGCACTTTCAAACTGCATAGCAAGTTTTTGAGCTTTTTCGCAATTAGTTAGTAATAATTTGTTTTCCTCTTTCAATGCCGGTATTGGCTTCTGAGGTTTTTTCAAGATTTTCGATAATTTCCAAAATGGCTTAGAGCCAGGGTCCAATTGAGAAATTTTATTTTCAAAATTTTTGTTTCTTAATTGAGCAAAACGTTTCTTGATTTCTTTCTGCAAATCCTGCCATATAATTTTCATAGCAGGATCGCGAGTGCGTTGAAATTGCCTTCTCCTCACGTTTTTAAGACGGATCAAGAGTTTAAGATCATCGTCTATAATCACGGATTCAAATTTTACTTCACATTTTGGAATTGCAATGCTCCGGGCTTCAACAATGGAATTTGTTAAAGTTTCAAGAGCATTGTCAATATCAAGTTTAGTTTCTAAAGAAATGTTAACATCAAGATTGGATTAAACATACGTTTTATATATATTCCAGTCGGCTCGTAAATAATTGAAAGTGGAGCTGATAGGATTGAGAATCGCTTCTTGGGATATTTGAAATGTAACAGGGACATAATCAGAATCAAAATCAGCATGAGTAATCAGTTGGCTACAAAGATGACTAGAGTCGGTTAAGACCAAATCAATCGTAGATGGATTTCTAGAAGAGGAAAAACATGTGGGGCTATCAGGGTATTGAATTGAGAAATATCCTGAAGAGCACTCATCAAATAAAATTCTGCCGTTGGAATTACTTTGAGAATTATTCCATGACCGATGTTTGGCATTAAAGTCACCAATGACAAAAAATTTTGACTTATTGCGAGTCAATTTACGCAAGTCAGTTTGGAGCAAATTAACTTGCTGCCCAGAGCATTGAAAAGGCAAATAGGCAGCTATGAAAGTATATTTACCAAACTGTGTTTCAACAGAAACACCTAAAGTTTCAAAAACTTTAGTTTCAAATGACGAAAACAGTTGATGTTTTATACGCCTATGAATGATGATTGCAACTCCCCCACATGCCCCATCAAGTCTATCATTACGATAAACAAAAAAATTAGGATCTCTTTTGAGTTTAGATCCAGGTTTTAAATACGTTTCGGTAATAATTGCTATATGCACGTTATTAACTGTAAGAAAATTAAACAGCTCGTCCTCTTTACCATTCAGAGAACGAGCATTCCAATTTAAAATATTTAAATTATTATTTGGATCCATTAGAAAAACGTAATCCAATAACAATTTGATTTGTAAATTTTACACCTACTTGGACTGCTTCAGTCATAGTGGTGGCTTTGAACATTGCATCAATCATTAGATTCAATTGTTCAGTTAGAAAATTAAAATCAGAGGCAGACATGTCATGTGATTTCCCATTGGAATTTCCGGTAGACGAAGAAGCGGAGTTACCTGTGGCGGTAGGGTTTTTTCCATTTGATTTGAAACAAGTAGAATGGGTACCCATGGATCGAACAGGGGAGGAGTTCAAATTTCCTGCTATGATATCGGCAAAGGATTTTCCGTGGGTAGATACCTACGAAATTGAAAGATTCGAACGGCTACCCGACGGATTAAAATTAGTTTGTGAATGAGCATGATTATGATCTTCCTGATGGGTATGATTCATGATCAAGCGATCGTTAACTGAAAAATGAGCATTGTTCGATACTCTACCAGGCAAATTCCGGAAACGACCGTTATCGTAACGGATATTATCTTTCATCTGCCTGGCACGAGCCTCAATGACCTTTTTGCGTGAAGGACAATTCCAAAAATTGGACTTATGGTTAGCCCCGCAATTACAACATATGAATTTGGTGGTATCTTCCTTCACTGGACAGACGTCTTTGGCGTGAGAAGAACCTCCGCAAATCATGCATTTAGCATCCATGCGACAATTTTTTGTACCATGACCCCACTTTTGGCACCGACGGCACTGAGTGGGGTTCTGGTAATTTCCTCCAGGTTTCTGGAAATGTTCCCATGTCACACGGACATCAAACAAAAGTTTTACTTTTTCTAAAGCTTTAATATTATTTAGTTCTTTTTTGTTAAAGTGAACTAAATAAAATTCTTGAGAAAGCCCTTTCCGAACAATGCCAGATTGGGTTCTCTTTTTCATAATGATTACTTGGACTGGGGAAAATCCAAGTAAATCATTTATTCCATTTTTGATCTCTTCAGGTGATTTATAGTCACTTGAGAGACCTTTCAAGACAACTTTGAACAAACGTTCAGTTTTGTCGTCATAAGTAAAAAATTTGTGCTTCTTCTCTTCAAGATGTTTGAGAAGAAGCTCACGATCTTTAAGAGTTTCCGGCAAAACGCGACAGTCTCCTTTCTTTGCGATTTGGAAGGAAACCTTGATTCCCCTAATGGAGTTCAAGATCTCCTGCCTAAATCCCCCAAATTCGGAACAACTGACCACGATAGGCGGCACTCTTTGCTTCCTCACTTGAATCAAAGAGCCTGGGCTAGAGGCTGCTTCGATTTGGTGTTCGGAAAATTTGTCTAGAGCATCGAACTGATTGCTCATTTCGATACAATTATTCATTTCACCCTTGGAAGAAAGTTCGCATTCCGGGGAAGCGTCCTTTCTTCCATTCTTGCCACGTGTAGTGACAGTTTTAAAACCCACTTTTTTGGAAGGAAGTAGTGAATTCAGAGATTCACCCTTCCTTTTGTTTGTTGTTGATACCATGTTTAATTAATAAACGAAAGAAGACGTGACCTTCGAAAGGTTTTTTCCCAAGACGGTGTCCAAGAAGGATTACCACCGCTAGCTTTCGCCAACGGGTCCAACGAAAAATCGAAGGCACGGGTCCAAACAAGGATCGTAAAGGGATCAATAGTAGAAAAAATAGTACTGAAAAGTACTGTTTTAGTAGCACTGAAAAGTACCGTTTTTAATTTTAGCACTGAAAAGGACTGTTTTTGTAGCACTGAAAAGTACTGATTTATTGCTTTAGGTAGTTTTTAAGAAAACTTCCAAGAGCAGAGAGAATTCGTGTACGCACATCACGAAGGTACGATGCGCACTGAGAAGAAAATAACTACTGAATACCAAATTGAGGTATTCCATACCAGATAATTTCCAATACTTACAACCTGAATGAGGTATGAATGAGCCCTGCATAAGAGGTAAAATACCTCAAATAATACCTTCTGCATATTCTACAAATACCAAGCTGATAACTGGATGAGGTATTGTAATACCTTAATAATACTTGATGAATTGCCATATAAAAGTGATATTTTCAATAAAAGTTCAATACCTCCAGCAGTCCTCAATAGCTATCGAATACTAAAATGAAGTATTTTTTATTGTTTTAAACATGTTTTTCAAATACCATTATAATACGAAAATGAGGTATTGATAACTGAACAATACCTAATTATAGTATGATACCAAAATATGGTATGCATAAGTTATTGTGAGTTATTCTTTCCTCCTCGGGATGTAATACAGATAAACTTCCTTGAGTTTTGACTGAGTATTCAGTTTGAGCATTTCTTCGAAATTTTCGATAACGGGTGTGTTGCTCGTTCCACACTTAATCAGTATTCTTCGCGAGAGCCCCCAGAAACGGTTCTGTAGCGGTAAAACCCCTGCCAAAAGAACATATTTATAACATTTCTACCAATATATTAATATATTGTCGAAATAAAAACCACTGAGGGTTCAACAAGATTGCCAAGATTATTATTACCACAAGACTCTTGAAGGTTTCGCAGAGAATTTCAATAGGAATCCAACATGATTCTCAAAGAATATCGACCGAATCCCCACAAAATTTCCACTGAAATTCCTCCAAGATGCTAAAAGAATTCACACCGAATTCCTAAAGGTTTCGCACAAAGTTGCCACAAGTCACAGACATCCCAAAATTCCCTTAAGATTTCCATTGTATTATCAAACTATTTGCTCACCCTTTTTTCGCAGTATTTCTACATTTTCACAGTATTTCAACATAACTTTACAGGATTCCCACATAGTATTGCAACTGAAAGCCCAGGATTATCACAGAAAACCTAGGATTCCCATTCAACCATTCCCACTGGAATCGCAGAATCCACACTGAAAACTAAGGATCCACATCAAAATACCAAAATGCACAATGGAATCCCAAGCTCCACACTGATATCCTAGAATCCACATTGTAATACCATCTGCATCCACACTGGAATCCCAGGATCTACACAGGAGTCTCATAATCCATACTGGAGTATCAGAATACACACTGTCACCCTACGATCCGCATCACAGTCCCAGAAGCAAAAGGGATGCATACTGAAATACAACAATCCACACTGGAGCTCTGGGATCCATGCGATCCACAAAACAATCCCAGGATCTTCACTTGAATGCTACGATCCATACTACAATCCCAGGCTCCACACTATAATCGAATGATGTACCCTGAAACACTAGAATTCACACTAGAGTTCCAGGATACACACTAGAATCCAAGGATCCACACTGAAGTTTTACGATCTGCACTACAATCCCAATTTCCATTCTGGAATTGAAAGATCCACACTGAAATACCAAGATCCACACTTAAATGCTAAGATCCACAACACAATCCTAGCATCACACTAAAATACCAGGATTCTTATCGGAGTCCCTACACTGGAATTCCAGGACCCATTATGAAATCTGATAATTCACACTGGCTTCCAGCATCCATTCTACAACCTTCAGGAATGTCTAATTTGAAAATCACGCTTACTGTAACATAAAACGAGCGTGGCAATGTCGACAAGAGCCGCAGACTAAACAGCTAGAAAAAATGTTTTTTTTTTTTATGTAAATGTGGTCATTTCACTGCCTTTGAACTCTTTCACAACTTCGCAGCGGAAGATACCATCAATCTATTTTGTCTCAAATATTAACAGTATTTAGAAAAGTAACTGATCTCAAAATAGATTACTGGACGTTAATGGGTTAATGAGGTTTAGGCGTATGATTTTACATGAGTACATAGAGATCTTTTCATCAATGCAAAATACAACAATCTCTCGTTATTCTGGTCGCCAAAAGTCAAGTCGGATTAAAATGACCCCAACTTCCTTTTCAATCAACTTTTACCCAACTTATTAGTATAAATTTAGGCTCAACTTGTTTTAATAGTTTCGACTTCGGACGTTATGTAAGAACTAAATTAGACGCTGAGACCAACTTAGATAATTTTTCGGTTATTTATGCGACCTCCTTAGAACCGGCCGAGGATAGGTCAATTTTATTTTTCTTCTAAACTTTCGAAGTTTGGGTGTTAAACTACATAATTTGAAATAAATAACTCAGACATAGTCCTGAATTCCAAGAAAATGGCCACGTGTATAACAGGTCCAGTGACTTAGTCATGAAGCAGTTTTTTTGCAACATGGAAAAAATCGAGGGAATATTGTCAACTATTCTTCTATTTCTAGATGGCCAATACCCTTAAAATGTTCTTGTTCGATCAGGTCTGAGCTGCTTCTTCGAAATTATAATATTTAATACCCATATTTGACAGTTTTGAAGAAACATAAAATTAAATAATCGAAAAAATACCTAAGGCCAGAGCTGGTTTCAGTGTCTCATTTAGTTCTCTCATAACGTCCGTAGTAGAAAATTTAAAAACAAGATGAATTGGAGTCAGTTTTATACTAATAAGTTGGGTAAAAGTTGATTGAAAAGGAAGTTGGGGTCATTTTCACCCGACTTGACCCAGTGACCCACCGGTATAACTCCGAACCGGTGGACATTTCCAAAAAAATCCAATAATGATAAAAAAAACTAGACATCCAGGCGATTTCAATCGAACTAAAATGAAAGCAATCCGTCAAGAATTACCAAAATGGCAGAAATTTGAACTTTTTCCCATTTGCTGGGTGGATACGGGTTAATAATGCTATAGACTCTTCATCATTAATTTAATTCAACAGAGTATTGCATTGGTTTTCCAAGGACTCCATCGAATATAGGCCTTAGGAACTACAAGCGTAACCACAGTTCTATTGATATTTTTCAGTTACGATACAGCTTTGGCCATTTACATAACTCAACGGAGTATTGTTTGGATATACCAGTGATCTTACAAGAGCTCCATGGAGTACAAGCCCCTTGAAATCTACAGTTGTGGCATATACTCTTAACCCATCGTATAAGTGTTCTGAGTTTTAAGTTTTTTAACGGGTGTTCTTGGTTCCCAAAGACTTCATAGAACATTAGCCTATTATTTACTAGCGTAACCAGCGGTCTATCAACCTTCTGTCTGTGCGAAAAAAAAGTTACGTTGTCTGTGTCTCAGAAAAAGTTCTTTGATAAAAATATACCTTCTTCGGTGAAGAGTTGCAACAGGGAAAGGGCTACTATTTCACACATTGGTTAGTAAGGGATTTCACCGCATGATGGTGCTAACTAAAAAAAACATGATTTTCTGATTCCCCTAAGTGGCTATGACGTTCTGTAACTACATCTTAGGATGGTTCTGATGACTTGAATCGTTGATGTCTTCGGCAAAGTTGCTCATTAGTCTAAAGGCCGATACACTACAGTTTTGCTTAGTTCACTTTCTACAGACGCTAGTGAGCTAGAAATATTTCTAGATTTATAGAACATACTAATCAAGTAATTTCGTAGCTTCGATCGAAGTTTTCCACAACTTTGCCGCTAAATCCATCGTAGTATCTTTACTTTTGTAAGAAGTAAAATCGTGGGTAAATCACATGTACGATACTTTCGTAATAAGGATTCAATATCCCGAAAAACTTATCCCAACTCATCATCCCTCTAAAACTAATATTTCGGGGATAAAACATTCAGATCACGGATTTAAGCCTCAGAAAAAAGTGTGTACTGCCACCAAAAACTTAGGTGCAACAAATCAAACATCAATTGAACCTTGTTAAGTCAAACCGGAATAGAAGCTTAAAAAACCTTAAAAAACTGGAATGAAAAGCATATAAGCATGAACCGTTTCTTAGCCCGCTGCTACAAAGCAAAGCCTTTTTGAAAGTGACTGGATTCGATTTCCGATCGGTCCAGGATCTTTTCGAAAGGCAAATTTCCTTGACTTTCCTGTGCATATAGTATCATTGTACCTGCCACACGATATACGAATACCGAAATGGCAACTTTGGCGAGAAAGCTTTCAGTTTTAATTTTTACTTTCGAAAGTTTCATGAAAAACTCTTATAAAGTGTACAAAATTCTTCGACAGAGTTTCAAATCTTCGAGCTGTTCAGTGTCCACCTATAAATAAATGGAAACCTAATTCAGTACTATATCATTTAATTCCACTATAGTCTGTATCCTTTGACAGATACGCGTATTTCAACCTCAAATGTAAGGTCATCTTAAATGTCATGTGCTTTACTCGAATTAACTTATTTCATTTGATTCGCCGAAGCAGTTCAGATTTTTTTCAGGTTAGTTCATTTTTATCTGTTTATAAAAAAAACGCTGGAGTTATTGATTTTATCATCAGTGGGTCACGAAAACCACTCATAGGGCATAATAAAATTTAAAGTGTTGCATGGGATGTCAAATGTTGATGGAAACATTGTTAAAATACAACAGTCAGGCATTTCAGTGTAAATAATGCAGAATAGAATATTGCACCATTTGCAGGTTTTCCGACATGAGAACCAGTGACAGATTAACTCAAACCTACAGAAGAATAACTCTTTCCGAAAAGCATGTAACTGGCCCCAGAACGGAAAACGGGAAGTCCTATCACGGAACCGCCAATATTCGAATACCGCAGCATAAAATACGCTTCCAACTTCGATCAAATGAATGAACACTGCAAGTCCACGAAGAGAGGCACACAAAAAGCACTTTCCGATTCCCGAATGTTTGGATTTATTCCGTCTGTTTCTGTTCCCGAACAGACGGACAGTGCAGCAGATATTGCTCTTTTCCGCTTCCAGTCGATTTCACCCGGAAAGATAACCCCCGGCAACCGGCTATAGGGGAGACTGGGGAGAGTTGATCCTTCCCTATTTTCTCGGAATCTATTCTAAGAAATGTTGTGCAATACTACGTTTTTACGAAAGGAAATGTAATTTTTAAATCTATTCCGTCTCTTCATCAACGAAAAATCGTACCAGAAAATCAGCAGAAACTGTACCTTCTGCTAGTAACATGTCTTACTCTGATTTTGACTTTTATTTTCCACTGGACATTTTAGAAAAAGGATTGATGCAATGTTCAAAACTACCATTATGACTGAAACAGTCCAAGTTGGTGTGAAATTTACTAAAAAAAATGATATTAGATTAGTTAGTTTTTTCTAATATATGCAAATAATTTTGTAGATACACGGATAAAAATCTGATCCCCACACCATGATTTACAAATCATGAAATTCATAAATTGATTAGGTCATAATATCAGGATCACAAATCATGGTTCCTGGAGTCATAATCATGATTCATCACAAGCGTAACATCCAGTGTGAAAACACTAAGCGATGAATCAAGATGATGAAGCGGTTGAGTGGTAGAGTACGTGGCTTACAATCGGAAGGTTCTTGAATGTATGCTACTTTTAACTTTTTTTATTTTGTCGATCATAAACGGATGGGCGACTCAGCATTTTTGACATTTGAATCATGATTCCGAGCAATCAGCAGCAAAAACCTAACGCGTGTGTTGCGTTACGGCAATCTGACTCATGATATCATGAGTCCAAATCATGGTGTATTTTCATAAGATGAAAACACACTAGAATCATGATATCATGAGTCATAATCTTGTTTTTTGATTCTGATTTCTACCCGTGTAGTTTGAATTGGTATGCTCGTTCTTTAATGCTAGAAAAGAAGAGTTTTTCGATTTCTATCATCTAATAACATACAGCAGCAGATATAACTGAAACTTATTTGAAACCTGGATTCAAACTCCAAAGAGATCCAAACTTTTTTGTTTATTTCGACTAAATCATCATTTATATGCTTTTTGGTCATTTGAAATTAAAGTTTTTGAAAACTTGAGAAAAAGTGTTTAAGTCTCCCCAGTCTCCCGTACCTACCGGCAGAAACCCGCTTCGGTAGAGCGGGGATTTATTGAAAGCCTATTTCAATGCAATGTACCCGACTACCGCACCGTATAAATCAGCCATCAACTAAAAGAGACAGAGCTGTTTCGAAAGAACATCCAACTCCAGTGCAGTTTAATTGGAAGAGTACGCTTCAACAAGAGCTCTGCAGTTGATGAATAGCGCCGAGTAGACAACCGAGTGGATTCTGGTTGGGTAAACTTAATTAACGAGTGATTCTTGTTCGTATAGTGGAAATGAACTTTTTTGTCGATATTTCATCACAATACTCACCACGACGGGGGGTATAGATTAAAAACGAAAATTGCAAATACAATGAGGTAGGGATATGACACGTAGAGCTTGGAGCCTTGAGAGAATTGATTGAGATGTACACAGCAAAAAGAACTTAAAATATCGTATTGATGTACAACTGTAGCAACTAGAAAATATCGTAATTCAGTGGGGTAAAGTCACTCCTGAACCCATGTATATCGATTGTAAAGGGAGCTACAAATTCATTGAAATCTCTTTGATGTCACATTATTTGAAAATTATTCTTGAATTTTGAAGTAGTTTTACACGATGTGTAATGTAAATGTGCGACAATTCTGGCAATCTTTTTATGTACATGATTTAACGCTGAATATTTTTGTGTTTGTTGAACCTGTGAAAAGTTATCCTACAACTATCGCATATTGTCAAGTTCATGCAAAGACACCATTCAAATAACCTGTACACTATGATAAAAATCATTGAAACTTTCGTCATATGTGACCGACATATAATAGAAAGTTATATGACGCATTTTTATGAGAAAGACGTATTTTTAAGCTCGAATACTATCATATAAACGTCATTTCATTTTTACATCGAGTATTTTACTTGCCAAGAGATTTACGTCATGTGTAATGTTAGTTTTTTCTTAGAGTGTATCTATATTTCAGCTAAGTTTCCTGAACTCAGTTCCGGATTTGGCATTTTGCTTCGAAGTTTATTTTCAAAGAGAAAAACCTGTTTTTAAGAAAATGTTGACATTATTGAAGGAAACTACCTGGCTTTAAGCGATCAATGTTATATATTCAGTGTTTAAATAAATTGAATGCTAAAATCTACCGATCAAAAAAGCCAATAGTAAGAGATTTGAGCTTTATCGCAGATTCAGTGGCTTAAAATTGAGTGAATAGCAAGTCAACTGGATAATATCAAACTGATAACAACTTTCATTATCACTGTTATCATTTTGATATTCTGTTATCAATGATAATCGAATGATAACAAAATTTGTTATCATTGTATTATGTATGTCACACATGCTTGATAAAAAAATATGTTACCACACATGTTTTCCATAACATTTTTGTAAAGTGTGTGTCGGTAAGAAAAAGTATACTTTCAATCATATAACATTTTAAATTGTCTGGAGCGTAGGTTTTAGCCAGATCACTCATTTTTCAAATAGTGTTTGTTATTCATGACCATAACATTAAAAAATAAAATATGATGGTGTACATTTAGTTCTCAACTTGAATTCAGTGATAACAGGATTTACTGTTATTTTGTTTATCGTCGAACATATTTGAGCTGCCATTTTTATTATGTTGACTGTTAATTCAGCTAAGATGATAACAGAATCATTTATCAAATGATGATAACCTGGTAACAAGACTTCTTATCATTTTGGTATTCAAAGTTGCTCGTGATATCTTCTTAATTTTTGAATCCTATCACATTAATTGATCAGCTTCACCCCAAAATCAAAGATTTCAAATTTTCATTTTCAAAAAAATGTTAAATCATCATTACTACTTTGTGCCGACTTTTGATGATTACATAGTGCGATAAATATCATATCAGTACATTAAAAAAATGCATGATCCCCATTTTACGGTAGCTGAAACGCCCATATTTTTTTTTTTTTGGATAAATTTCTCCAGCGTTCCTTCCAGGAATAAATTCAAAATTATTCCAGATATCCATCGAACAGTTTTCACCCACGAATTTATTCTCCAAATTTCTGTAGTGATTATTCTCTAGATCGTTCAAAGATTTGCATCTAAAGTGTTGCTTCAAAAACACAGAGAATTTTATGAGTTTCGCCATTAGCCGAACGGTTACAAGTTGTCTTATAAATATTTCAAGAATTTTTCAATGGAATTTTACAAGCGTTCAACTGTAGGGGAATTGGGGGTAAAATTAACATTCTAAGCAATTTTAATGTTTTCTTGCTTATGAAGCTGTCAGATTCGTTCAAAATTGCTCAGAATTGAAGGAGAATGGTTATGTCATGTAACGAGTTGAAATATTGTGATGGACATATAATTTTATCAACATTATTATAAGATTTCAAAATTCTGTCCACAGAGTCAATGTTTCAAACATGTGGGTAAAATGAACATACAGCGGGGGTAAAAAGAACACCATTCAAATTGCCGTGTTGTGGTAGGATTCTCGGAATCTGGTACAGGTATATACAGGTCTCACAGGCAATCCGGAATCGATGGAGTAGCTGTATATCCATGTTGTCTATGTATTTTTCTCCGGTAAACTCTCGGCATCTGAAATAAAATTCGGTAGTATTCGCCCTGCCCTGGTGTTCATTTTACCCCCATCTCGAGAGGTTCATTTTACCCCCAAGGAATCAACATATTCAAATCATTTGTTTTGCATTTGGATGATGAAAATTCTTTCAGGTATCAGGTATCAGAAGGCCGGCTCCAAAGGCACGTTCCCCACCAGTTGGGAGATTTGTGCCATCACCATATTTGAGCCTATTTCATCATCTACCCGATGGGAGAGGAAAGGGAAGGGAAAGATGGGAGGAAATAGGAGTGGGGTCCCTTGAAGAGGGAAGATCGCATAAGCGAAATGAGATGTAGAGAAAATCTCCTTTTTGGTTGTCATCATCCTCGATAATTAAAATGGCAAACGAACCTCTCGGTTTGAGGGTCAAGACAGAATTGATTTATTCAGTTATCCAAAATTATTCTGACACTTATTTAGTTCGGAGACACTTGAAAGCACTTATGTATTGTTATGTATTTGATCACCAATCAGTGATCGACACCGAAAAAGAGAATGCTCAGAGAGAGAGCGATACGGAGAAGGCTAATTGCGCCAAACCGAATTGCGCTTGACGACCACACGCTGTTTGCGTGTTCAGAATGTAATATGATCCCAGCCTATTTTCTGCCGGGTCAGGCTTTAAGTCATCGAACTGCTTTATGGGCTCATATTCGTTCGCCGCATAAATCAGTTCGATGGCATTGTAAAACGTTTGCTATTTTCTTTGTGGGGTGCCACTAGAGTGGTCCCTTAAAGTTTGGAAATGGGATTTGCTAACATGTGGGATGCACATGCCACACCATCCCCCTAACGGAAAGTGATTGGTTGTAGATGATTAAAGCGTCTCTCACAAAATTGGATGTATAATTTTTCATTTCCTCTTTTTATCGAGTCCTCTCTATTTTATAAAATTGAAACTTTTCGCTATTTGTTTGGATGCATCAATGTATGTTGTATTCATGTCTATATGTATGTATGTTTTCTATGAATCCTTCCCTTCCCCCTTTGGAAAAGCTTCAGCATATATTTTTTCTATAATTTTAGTAACCTAGATTTATGTACCTCAACTGTTTTCTTATCTTTTTGTATGGTTGCGTTTGAATCGGTTAGCTTTATTATTTTATAAGGTCCTGAATGTACCTGATCTAATTTGTAGTTGTTTTCGGATTTTAAGAATACTAAATCTCCTATATTTATTGATGTAGTTTTAATGTTTTCGTTCATTCGATTTGTCCTTAGTGTTTTACTTTTTACTATTTTCTGCAAAACTTTTGAATGAGCAATCTGTAATCTATATCTTAGTTCGTGATTGTATGAATCATGGTTATAAAGTGGATCAATTTTTTGGGTTGCCAAAAATTGTATGTCATTGCACTTTCTTCCAAAAATGAGCTCAAAGGGTGTGTATTCATGGTCTGCACTCGGTGTAGTATTATATGAAAAACAGTAATGTGGTATCCATTCATCCCAATCTGATTTGGATTCATTAGAGAAAATCCGTAGGTATTCGTTTAAACACCTATGGTTTCTTTCTAATGCTCCTATCGTCTGTGGATGATATGCGGTAGAACATGTATGGTTTATATTTAGTAGCTTACATATTTCGTCAAACACTCCTTTATACTCCGTTCCTTGATCGGTTTTTATACTTTTCATGGGTCCGAAGTTTAAAATGCAATGTTGGACAACTGCTTTCGCTATTGTGTATGAAGATTTATCTGGTATCGGAACGATTATTACGAATTTAGTAAAATCACACTGCATAGTTACAGCGTAACGATTTCCATTCTCAGTAAGTGAAAATGGTCCGACAGTGTCTATCGACAGAACATCGAAAGGTTTGACTGGTGTTGATGTAATTACTAATTTAGATTTAATTGAAGGAAAATTTTTATTAAGCTTGCATTCTACGCACGATTTGACGTAGTTTGATATGGTTTCTTTCATATTCTGCCACGTGTACATGGATTTCACTTTTCGGTATAACCGGTTAATACCTAGGTGTCCTCCTGTGGGCGAGTTATGAAACTTGTTTAGTACATTATTTACCTGTTCTTGACTTGTCAAAAGCCTAGGTTTTTCGAATAATAATATGGTCGTATTCCTTAGAATATCATTACCGATTTGTTTAAATTTTTGAATGTCAATGTATTTGAATATAAGATCGTTTGTTGCGATCGCTAGCATGTATGAATTGTTTCTTTTATTTGTTATTTTTGGGGCCCCCTTTTCAATTTCCTTCATTATTGTTTGTATTGTTACTATTTTATTTATATTGTCGTTATTACTTTGGATTTTCAGCCCGAAGGCCGTTCCCTTAGTATAATTTTTATTAAAAATTACTATATCTAGTGAATTATCGATATTATGTACAAAACTTAATTTCGGCAGAACAAAAGCTTCCTCATTACTAACTGTTTCGTACACAAAAAGTTGATCAGGCTTTTGTGACTGAACGTTAGGATGTGTAACGCTGTTTTGCCTTTTATGTATGGATCGTGTTACTACATACATCTGTTTGAGAGATTCAGTACAAATTTGAATTCTCGAAAGGGCATCTGATACTACGTTAGACCTTCCTTTTATATATTCCACTTCGAAGTCAAATTCCTCCAAATCCAGTCGCATTCGGGTGAGTTTGGAAGAAGGTTCCTTCATTGAGAATAGGTAAACAAGAGGCCTATGGTCCGTTCTTATTTTAAACTTACGACCGTAAAGGTATGGTCGAAAGTGTTGAACCGCCCAATGGATTGCGGTCAACTCCTGTTCGATTGTAGATTTGTTGGATTCGCCTTTTGTAAAAGCTTTACTGGCGAATGAAATAGGTAGTTCAACACCATCATGTAGCTGAGCAAGAACTGCTCCACAGGCTACATTTGAGGCGTCTGTAGTTAAAATAAATTCTTTTCTAAAGTCGGGAAATTTTAGGATATTTGGTGATAGTAAAGACCGTTTAAGGGAGTCAAATGCTTGTTGACAAGCATCACTCCACTGAAATGGTACGTTTTTTCTTAGAAGTACATTGAGCGGGTTTGTAATAAGAGCAAAGTTTGGTATAAAACGACGATAATAATTACAAAAAGCAACGAATCGACGAGTTTCGTCTGTATTCGTTGGTACAGGAAAATTCTTAATGACTGTGTATTTATTTTTGTCAGGTTGTATTCCGCTTGCGGATATATGATGGCCTAAATAGGTAACATCTGCTTTAAAAAAATTGCACTTGTGAGGGTTAAGTTTGAGGTTGTATTTCCTCAAACGTTGAAAAACGTCTTTAAGATTGGCAATATGGTGATTTATTGAGCACCCGATGACAATGATGTCATCGATATATAGGAATGCAGTTTCGGGAGGAAGACCGCTTAATGCAATCGTCATCATCCTTTGAAAGCTATTCGGGCTAATATTCAGCCCGAATGGCAATCGGTTAAATTCATAGTGCCCTGAATTCGATGAGAAAGCTGTATATTTTTTGCTTTCTTCACTTAACGGGATTTGATGAAATCCAGATTTAAGGTCGAGCGTCGAAAAATACTTCGCTCGTCCTAGTTGGTCTAAGATTTCATCTATCCTTGGCAATGGAAATTTATCTGGGCTTATTTTTTTATTTAATTGGCGAAAATCCACTACTAGGCGCCAAGTTTTATCGCCCGTAGCGGACTTTTTCAGTACTAGAAGTATTGGGTTGTTGTACGGGGAAACTGAGTTTTGAATTATTTTATTTTTCAGCATATTTCGGACTTGAATTTCCATCTCATGCTTTTGTGCTTCCGGAATCCTGTAATTTTTAATATACGTGGGACTCGGATCATTTAGATGTATCGTTTGCTTGTAAAAATTATTTTCTGTCAGTTCGTCGTCGGTCAATGCGAAAACATCACTGAACTCTTCAAAAAGATTTTCGAGCTTGCCTTTGAGTTTTGTATCAGTTACGTTCAATTTCAATTCATTTAATAGTGCTTGCTTCCTGTGAGTATTGTTTGCTGATTTATTTATATTAAATACTTCGTAATTTGAGATTGGTACTAGTTTTGGTATAAAATCATTTGGAATTTGCACCGTTTCATCTAAAGTGTTCATGATTTTAACATAAGGGTAATTTGTGCTAATTATGCCATTAGCACAGAAAACTCCATGTTGAATTTCCTGTGCTATGGTAACGCTATCCTCAATATTGCCAAAATGCAGTCGTTTTAATACTTCGCATCGTGGTGGAATAAAGTATTTACCTCTCAGGTGATTGGTTATAGGAATTTCGAGGGTGTTTTCTGAAGTTCTGATTGACAATATCCAGGTATTATAATCAATATTGCATTTCCAACCTGCAAGGAAATCTCTACCGAGAATTCCATCGGTAGGAATTGGGAAATTTTCGTCCACGATGTGGAAATTTTGGGCTAAATTTTGGTTATAAATTTTGATTTGCACTAAAGTGTCTCCTAGAGTGGATGTTGTTCCATTCCCTATACCGATTACGTTGCATTTGTTCGTTGGTCGATAAATTTGGCTTGGTTTAACTTTGTTTGCTTTTAAGACTGATATATCAGATCCACTGTCCACCATGAAGATGCACGGTGTTTCTGATGCATCAATATTAAGACATACGAAATTCGAGGCAGCTACATTTATTGCGTATGCTGCCCGAACGTTACCCCTAAAGGGTGTTGCTGTATTGATTGTACCCCTAAAGGGCGTTGTGTCTGCTGATAGTTCACGGGCGATACTAAAGGGGGTATTTGCTGCTGAAAACTTGGCAGTTGTTGTTGATATTCCTCATTTGTACTTTGGGCAATAAACATTCCATGATTTGATAAAGGAAATCCACGATTTGGAAATGAATTTCCACGACTTGACCAACCTCCTCTTTGATGTGGATATCGCTGATATCCTCTGCTTTGACGGAAACTTCCGCGATTGTGACCAAAATTTCCATGGTTGTACTGATGGAAATTTCCACTGTTGTGCTGTTGACATCTGCCGCGATTATTTTGCGTTTGGTGGGCTCGAGCACGACCTCGAGCTCCATCTCTTGATGTCCACATTATTCGAGTAGTATTTTGACTTGTTTCTCCAGTAATTGGGCTGGATTGTGCATTTTCTTGCAATTTCTGAATTGCATCATTAATATTGGTAAAATTACCTGCTTTAAGAACAATGCGTGCTTCATTGTTCTTATTGCCCCTGATGAGAGCATCTACGCCATGTTTTGTGGCCATCTTCTGTGCTGTAGCTTCAGGTATGTTGTCACCCAAATACACCGATTTTAGCTGCGCGATAATTTTGTCGACTTGTTCACAAAAGTCAGTCACGTTGTCCGTTTGTTTAATTGCAGCGAGTTTAGCTATGAGGTTTTCTGCTGTTATTTTTGACATGCAGTGATTTTTAACAGCGTCTAGAGTTTCGTTAAGGGTTTGATTTTCATTCACGGCCTGACGAGCTTTGCCGGTTAAAC
This sequence comes from Aedes aegypti, assembly GCF_002204515.2. Lineage (NCBI taxonomy): Eukaryota > Metazoa > Arthropoda > Insecta > Diptera > Culicidae > Aedes > Aedes aegypti. Next base: position 148,055,303 of record NC_035109.1, read on the forward strand.
GAGTTCTTACGAACCGCACCACCGTGGCTTCGGCAGCATTTTTCTGGGCAGGGGTTGCCCCCGCAAATGTTTCCTCTACGTTTGAGTGAAACAACCTCACTGCGTCCAGAAAAGTTGTTAAATGTTCTGATGTGCCGTCGTAAATTTGCACTAGGGCTGTGCCCAATTTCAGATCGACTTTAGGAGTCGCCATTGTCGTGATATTTATGACTCCTGATTTCGCGTCGTTTACTTTTATTTTCCGTTTTATTATTTCGGTTATTTCAAAATATGCTTGTCTTGAAGATTTAATCAGAAAGTTTAAATTTGTTAACGATATTTCCTCTTCGAACTCTATAAGTCTTTGTTCAACATCGGCATAGAGTTCATGAGCATATTTAAATTTTGCTTGAAGAGTTTCGGTTCTATAATTCGTATTTATGGACTTTTTTAGATTATTGGCAAGTCTAATCAACTGACCAACATCCTCTTCAAGCTGTATCATTAATATTTTGCTAATCTTATATCTATAAACATTAAAAGTAAAAACAAATCCTTTACTTATCTTACAACCATTCCACCCGTTTAGCGGAGGCGCACTCCTCGACGCTGAATTCTGGTTCGATTGCTGTTCCTTGCGGCGGAGGCGCACTCCTCTACGCTCGCTTTTAATGATGATTCACTTTTCTGCTGCTATTCGCTGCTACTGTTGCCGACCTCAGGCAAGGGTCTCGCGTTCATTCATCATGTTAGATTCGGCTACTTTCTTTATTATGGGCTACTGCCCCACTGTTTATCTCTTAGAGGCGAGATAGATGCCTGAAAAAAAAAACTGACCGTTTTTCGAGTTCGACACTGTTTGTACTTTTTTTTTTTTTTTAAACCTCACTTAGTTTATTTAAAGCCGACACACTCTTCGCAGCTTTTAAAGCTTGCTTCCGTGAATGTTCCTTTATTTTCCGTGTTCTTGGACTCCGTAGTGCCCATGTTGCTGATTCACTCAAACTACACTGTTCTAACGCTCCTTGTCCGTTTTATTTCACTTCAGTTAGTTCGTTAATATGGCAAATTGTGCCTTTTCCATTCCTTTAGCCCACTCGGTGATTACTTGCTGCATTAATGCCACTGTTGCGCACATCAAAATTAATGCTAGCATTATAATTAAGATCGATGTCACCGTCATGTTACAAAATCTTCACTTCAAAATCTTCACAACTGTTTTTCACACTTTTTCACTTTGGTAGCCTGTCACTTTGGTAGCCATGTAGAGAAAATCTCCTTTTTGGTTGTCATCATCCTCGATAATTAAAATGGCAAACGAACCTCTCGGTTTGAGGGTCAAGACAGAATTGATTTATTCAGTTATCCAAAATTATTCTGACACTTATTTAGTTCGGAGACACTTGAAAGCACTTATGTATTGTTATGTATTTGATCACCAATCAGTGATCGACACCGAAAAAGAGAATGCTCAGAGAGAGAGAGATACGGAGAAGGCTAATTGCGCCAAACCGAATTGCGCTTGACGACCACACGCTGTTTGCGTGTTCAGAATGTAATATGATCCCAGCCTATTTTCTGCCGGGTCAGGCTTTAAGGGGGCAGGATCCGTCATTGATTTCGGAATTTTCAAAAGCAGTTTTTTCGTTCAAAATCTATAAAATTTACAGGCAAATGTGTTCACAGTATTCTGTTCACCATCCGAAACACAGTGAACACATTTTCATCGAATAATTACTAGGTTTGAACAGAAAAACTGCTTTTCAAGTGTCGATGATGACGATGATTACGATGACGGAGCGTTGATCGTTAAGTCATCGAACTGCTTTATGGGCTCATATTCGTTCGCCGCATAAATCAGTTCGATGGCATTGTAAAACGTTTGCTATTTTCTTTGTGGGGTGCCACTAGAGTGGTCCCTTAAAGTTTGGAAATGGGATTTGCTAACATGTGGGATGCACATGCCACAGAGAGCATGTAGCTCCATACCACAATGGGTTCGAACAGCGCCCTAAAAAGGGCACTGCAAAACGCATGAGCGTAAAGAGAGCCTATAGCTCATTACCACAGCGGGTTAAGAATAACAGAATGTCCTGAAGATTCAGGCTTCTGAATTCAGTTTCACTTAATAAGTGTTTACCAAGTAATTGGAATCGCATTTGCGCAAAAACTGGACAGTTACATATCAGGTGATACGAAGTTCCATAATCGGAGTCACAACTATCACACACAAATGAGTCAGCACGCTGAATATTTGCCATGTGATAGTTGAGTCGGCAGTGGCCTGTCAACGCTCTGACCAAGAGACTGCAATTCTGCTTTGACAGATTTGTTAAATACTTCGCCACCTTTGGAGATGGCTCAGTAATATACAATTTTGTTTGACGACACGACTCCAAACTATTCCAATATTGCTTGTGCTGAGTTGCCGCCCAAGAGTTTATCTGAAGCTTCACCCAGCACTTCGAAATTGGAATAGCCGGCTCAGGGCCAATGAAGTCATGCGATGCTCCATCGCGAGCTAGCTCATCAGCCAATTCATTTCCAGCGATGGAAGAATGGCCAGGTACCCATACAAGGTTTACAGAGTTGACTGAATTCAGTTCCTCAATTTGAGTTCGACATGCGATAACAAGCTTCGACCTTGAGTTGGCCGAAGCGAGAGCTTTTATAGCAGCCTGACTATCTGAACAGAAGTATATGACTTTACCCATTACGCGCTGTTGGAGTGCTGATTGCACTCCACACATAAGAGCAAATATTTCCGCCTGAAAAACGGTGCAGTTTCTACCAAGTGAGTAAAACTGATTCAGCCTTAGCTCACGAGAATATACTCCTGCACCAGCTCTACCTTCAAGAAGGGAGCCATCAGTGTAACATACTATATTGCTTGATATACTTCTTTCCAAATAGCCAGACGTCCACTCTTCCCGTGAAGGGAATTGTGTGGTAAATGTCCTGTAAGGAAAGTTACAAGCAATTGTGAGATCACTTGGAGCAAGGACAATTTTGTCCCAATTCACCAAAAGTGGAAACAACGAAGTGTGTGTAGATCTACGATTCACTGGATTTTTCTCCAGTAGATCCAGTACCCATAAACGGTAAGAGCAAGAAAGTGCTTCTTGTTTAAGATATATGTGTAGTGGCGCAACGTCGAAAAGGGCCTCGAGCGCTGCTGTGGGAGTTGTAGAGAACGCACCAGACATCGCCATCAAGCACATCCTTTGGAGATGGCCCAATTTTGATTGGATTGTTCTCACTTCGCCCTTTTGCCACCACACAAGACATCCATATGCCAATATTGGCCGAACAACTGTTGTGTAAATCCATTTGATATATTTGGGTTTGAGGCCCCAAGTTTTACCAAAGGTTCGCCGGCATTGACCGAAGGCCATGCAAGCTTTTTTGACTCTGAAATCAATGTGAGGTGTCCATGAAAGTTTGGAATCTAGAATGACTCCAACATACTTTACTTGATCAGTCACATTAATCTCAGTGCCAAAAAGACGTAAAGGTCGAATTCCATCGCGGTTTCGTCTTTCCGTAAAAAGAACAATAGATGTTTTATTCGGGTTAACCGAAAGGCCATATTGGCGACACCAACTCTCGACTACCTGAAGAGCACTTTGCATCAGGTCGAATAGGGTGCTTATGCTAGAGCTAGATAGTCGTCGGCAAATCCATAAGTTGGAAAACCGCAATTATTGAATTGCCTCAATAGCGTATCTGCTACGAGATTCCACAAAAGTGGTGACAAGACTCCCCCTTGGGGGCATCCGCAAACACTCAATTTTCGAATCGCTGCTTGACGCAATGTCGAGAAGAGATGTCGGTTTTTGAGCATTTGATGAATCCAATTGGTAATCATTGTAGGTAGCCCATGGTTTCGTGCTGCTTCCAATATGGCATCGAAAGACACGTTATCAAAGGCACCCTCAATATCCAAGAAAACACCCAAGCAGGATTGCTTCTGAGCGAATGCTTTCTCGATATCGTATACAACTTTGTGTAAGAGAGTCACAGTGGACTTTCCAGATTGGTAAGCATGTTGATTCACATGAAAAGGCATGTTTGCCAAATAAACATCACGGATGTGATGATCGATAATGCGTTCCAGACATTTCAGAAGAAAAGAGGTCAGACTGATTGGTCTAAAACTCTTCGCTTCCTCATACGACGCACGTCCTCCTTTTGGGATAAACTTTACAGTAACATCACGCCAGGATTTGGGAATGTACCCGGTAGCAAAACTGCTTACAAGTAGCTTTTTCAAAACATGTTTGATAGACTCAAATCCCTTTTGGAGCAGAACAGGATAAATCCCATCCGCTCCTGGAGATTTGAAAGGAGCAAAACTATTAAGTGCCCATTGAATCGATTCAGTAGTTACGATACTGCGAGCCGAGGCCAGAGACTCGTAACTACATGAAAAGACATTTGGTTCATCCGTAGATGCTATGTCCACACATCCGGGGAAGTGTGTATTGAATAAACATTCTAAAACTTCTTCATCGGAAGAAGTAAAGTCACCATTAGGTAAGCGAATTTCGTTCACTTGGAAATCCTTAGATTTTGCAAGAATTTTGTTCAATCGACTGACTTCACTCAAACTGGAAACATTTGTACAAAGGTTTTTCCAGCCGGATCGTTCAGCAGAACGAAGAGCCTTCTTGTAAGCCTTGCGAGCTGACTTGAACGACTCTGATCCAGCTGAACGGCGTCTGTTCCAACTCCTTCTACATTGTTTCCTGAGTCTAGTCAGATCGGAATTCCACCATGGGGTCCCTCTTGTAGTCTTTACAGACCGCAGAGGACATGCTTCTTCAAAAGCTTCCATAATGTAGGATGTTGTAGTATCAACGGCATCATCCAGATCACTTGGATTTTCAATGGACGAAGAATATCCATGAAATTTGGTCGCAAATTGTTGACCGGGGATTCCTAAAACGCAAAGTCTGCGCAGTTACATTTGAATGTTCAAAGAAGATGTAGCGATGATCAGATAATGATTCCTCATCTGATACATGCCAATTCGTCAACTCGTGACTGATTCTATTCGAGCAGAGCGTTATGTCTAACACTTCTTCTCTATTAGAAACCATGAAGGTTGGGCGATTGCCTATGTTAAGTAATCCAAGGTCTGTACTACTTAAGTATTCCATCAGACTGGAGCCTCTCAAATTGATATCCGAGCTGCCCCAGATGATGTGATGAGCATTGGCATCACTGCCCACAATCAGCGGAAGGCCTTTTGTTACGCAGTGTACGACAACTCGTTTGAAGTCATCCGTTGGGGATGGTTCATCATGTGGTAAATATACCGAACAATAGACGTATTTCCTGTTGAGGTCACCAACAGAAACATCGATTGTGACAGCACATACATCTCTGGTAGTTAACTCAGAAATGAGTGTAGCAACGATTGCTTTATTAACGAGCACGCATGCGCGGGGCATGGAGCGCGAGTTTGCCATTTCAAGTTTGCTAAAAGTAGCAAAAACTGGGTCCACAAGGTTACCTAGATAGAAGTTCCCTCTACGAAAGTAGGGTTCTTGAACTAGCGCCACTTGGGCTGCACCATTTTGCATGAGTCTGCAAAGATTGATCGTTGCTGTTCTTTTATGCTGAAGATTGATCTGAGCTAACCTAACCGTAGCCACTACCCAAACTAGGCAGGATTAAGCTTTTTGCAATCTCAGCACGAAAAAGACCAGCAACGAAAAAACCAGATCGGTATCTATTTAAAGTCGCCAAAGGCGAAAGAGCAAAACGTGTAGAGCAAACTGTGTAAAACGCATAATGCGAATCCATATAGGTGATAATTTAAATTAAATGTCAACATATTCATAATCCCACCCTTATTAAGCCTCAGGATAGAGACTGAAGAAGGGCAGCCGATTATCTCGGAGAAACACAAGGTCACCTGCACCATTGCTCCGGGTAGCACAGGAAGGACTCAATACTGTGGAGGGCGCCCTGGTACCCCACAGGCTCCGTTTGCGGTTAGGTTTTATTTAGACCCCCCTAACCATTCATTCTTAGGCACGGTACGCATCACACCATAAATTAGGGGTCACCTGTGAGGTGGACTTTTACCACCGGAACAGGCAGTCCGTATTGTTAATTCTTAGCCAGTTGAAACAACCGCTACCGACACTACGCGGCTATCTAGGCTGCTCGGGAAAAGGAGGTTAATATTGATGATTAACTCCTGACGTGCCCAAGCAGCCATGATGTTCATTTTACCCCCATCTCGAGAGGTTCATTTTACCCCCAAGGAATCAACATATTCAAATCATTTGTTTTGCATTTGGATGATGAAAATTCTTTCAATTTCCGTCTACTACTCATAAGTACATTAAAGATATGATATGCTACGCAGTTCAGTCGTTTTTTATGGTTTCAGTCATAAAAACCATCAATTCCACAAGTAAAAATACACCATCAGAGCAAACAGATAGACGCACTTTGTTTTTGTTTACTTTTCTAGCTTTTAACAGTTCTAGATCATCCTAGAGTTGTCAAAATAGTTCCCTAGTTTACGAATTAAGGATGATGCTATGTTTTGCATAGATTTATAACATAATTACTGTAAAACACAAACCTGTTCATTTTACCTACGCCTAGAGTGCAAGCTAAGGCAAATCACTAAAAGTACCCCAGGAAAAAATATTGATGGAATTTTTGAAAAAAAAAAAACACTAAGAAAATATCTAATAAAAGTATTAATCTAATTCTTGAAAAATTCTTTGTATGATTCCTGAAGCTTTCCATTATCTTTGAAAGAGATGAGTTACTGCAAAGTGCTTTAAAAAAATCAAATTTGTTGTAAGAAAAAGAATTGCACTTTGTAAAACACCCTTGGTTTTGCGAATATATCAGGAGTCTGACCACATAGAAAAATGACGTCTTCGGCAAAATTGTTCAGTAGCTCAAGGACTATCATTATTGTAGCAAAGAAATTCGGGATTTTGCCACTAGACGGCGCTAGTGAGCATGAAACTTTTGTTTCGCAGATCTCAGGATCCTGACCACTTAGAAAGATGGCGTCTTCGACAAAGTTGTTCGGTAACTCAAGGACTATCATTGTTTGAGACAGTTGATTCAAATTTTTGCAACCAGGTGGCGCTAGTGAGCATAAAACATTTGTTTCGCGAGTATCTCAGGAGCCTGATCACTTATAAAGATGGCGTCTTCGGCAGAATTGTTCAGTAGCTTAAATTATTTCTTTGTTTAATCCTTAAAGTTCGAGATTTTGTAAAATAATGATAGTCTCTGAACTTCTGAACAACTTTGCCGAAGGTGCATGTCTAAAAAATCAAGATCCTGCAGTATTCGCTAAACAAAAATTTCATGCTCACTAGCACCGCCTGGTGGCAAAATATCCTATTTCTTGGCTCAAATAACGATAGCCCTTAAGTTACTGAACAACTTTGCCGAAGACACTATCTTTCTAAGTGGTCAGGCTCCTGAGATATTTGCAAACAAATGTTTCATGCACACTAGCGCCGCCTAGTGGCAAAATTTTAAACCAACTAGCTCGACCAATGATAGTCCTTAACTTACTAAACAACTTTGCCGAAGACACCATCTTTCTAAATGATCAGGATCCTGAAATATCTGCAAAACAAAAGTAAAACTTCCATGCTCACTAGTGCCACCTAGCGGTCAGATTCCGAATTAAATGAGGTACCATCAGATTGCGCTTTATCTCCAAATCAACTTTACAAAAGACCCCAAGTTTCTATATAATCTGGATTTTAAAATATACCGATTTCAAACTGTGGTTTACTCGAACCGTATATAGTGCGTTCATTATTATGCGACTTCCATGTACATTCGTTGATTTTATCGTATTATGAAGGGTCATACTATGGTGTATATTTCTTCCTCTTACAATAATATCATTGAGGTAGTCTGGTAACTTATTGTTCGTCAATTTGTAAATGAGCAAAAGAACATTAAATATTATACGCTGCTTAACAGATTGCCACTGTAGTGTATCTAACATTGTTTGGATTGGAGTATATCTATCACAGTTAAGAATTAATCGCATAAATTTATTTTGAAGTTTCTGTAGTCTCCTCAGATGTATATCACTCGCCAGAAAAAGAACAGATGAACAGTAATCTATATGAGGCGCAATTAAAGACTTATACAAAAACAATTTACTCCAAAATGTAAGCTGACTTTTCAGACGTACTAACATACCATATTTTCTTGCCACTTTTTTCACTACATTATCATTATGTTCTTTGAAGGTTAGTCTATCGTCATTATAAACACCTAGATACTTAAATACATTTACTCTTTCTATTTCCAATCCGTCGATTTCTAATTTTATTTCGTCAAGTTCTATTTGCTTTTTATTCGTTATAATCATCAATTTGGTTTTTTGCACATTTAATTTCAATTTTTTAGATTTTAGCCAGTTGGTCAATGTTAAAATATCCGCTCTAATTTTTCTAACTGCTGATAAAGGATCCTTGTCACCAATGAATAAAACAGTGTCGTCTGCAAACAGGTTAATATCACAATACTTGACAGCCTTTTTCATGTCATTTATATACAGAATGAATAATAATGGTCCAAGGACACTACCTTGTGGTACTCCTAAAGGAACTACTCTGGGCAATGAATTTGATCCGTTATATTGGCATATTTGTGTCCGACTCGATAAATATGATTCAAATCAACTTAGGATTTTTCCTGCAACACCATATCTACGCAAAGTGTTTAACATGATTGGGCGTGAAATTGTTTCGAATGCTCGTTTAAGATCCAGAAACAACACAATTATTGACTTTTTTTCTTCGATCATCCTTTTCCATTTGTACAAAAGTAAATTAAGAGCTGATTCGCAAGAGTGGTTTTGTCTAAACCCAGATTGTTCTTCAATTAATATCTTTTGACTTTTCAAATAATCCAACAACTGATTTTTTACGATGACTTCCAACACTTTTTCATAGATGGGTAGCATATTAATTGGTCTATATTCTTCCGCTTTAGTTGTTCCAGGTATTTTCGGAATTGGTACAACAACTGATTGTTTCCTATTTTGTGGGCATTTGCCAATTTCGAGACTTTCATTAACAATGTTTAGTAAATATTCGCCAGTTACCTCAAATGAGTCCTTCAGTACTTGAAGATTCACGTTTTCAACACCAGAAGAGTTACCTATGCTATATACTACTTTTCTGAGATCATCCAGAGAAATCTGTCGAAATACACTCAATTGATCTGATAAATGTTCATTTTGATCATTATAGGTATCAGGAACGTTTTCTATGCTGCTATTTATTTCTTGAACACTATCAACAAAGTACGAATTAAATTTATTGCAAATTTCATTACCATTTTCTACACTTGACCCATTGAAACTTATACAATTAGCTGAATTCTCTTTATTTTTTCATATTTTTTAAGCGTCTTCCATAGCTGTTTACTATTGCCTCTATTTAAATTTATCTGTTTTTGAGTGTATTCTGCTTTCGCCTTTCTAAGAGAATTAGAATATTCGTTCCTCAGTATAGTATAATTTTGCCATTCAACATCATCCCAACTTTGGCTTGCTATTTTATAAGCTACATCTCTTGAATGTTTCAGTTTTTTTAGTTCTATTGTATACCATTTCTTTCGGGATCGACATTTAATCTTTCTCACTATAACAAGTTCGTTCACGCTTTCCTTAAGAACAGTAGCTAAAACGTCAGCTTTTTCATCTAACAATCTTGCACTCTCATGAGACATTTTATATCTCAGCAATGCTAGTAATGCATCTTTAGAATAATTTCTCCAGCATTTTATTGTCAAAACATCTTCAACACATCCATCATTCTGACCAAGATCAATTCGCAATGTTTCATGATCAGATATTTTGCTGTTTTCTTCAATTGAAACTTTAACATCGTCATTATTACAAAAAACTAAATCTATCATCGTTTCGGACTGTCTTGTACGTCTTGTTGCATCTTCTACTCTCTGATTCAAATTGAAACACTGTGTAATGTTGCGCAGGCTCTCACTGTCACTTGGGTCCTTCCAATTTATATTGAAGTCTCCCGCAATCAAGTTCATCTGATTATCGTCTAGAGTATTTTCTAACCAATTTAGTTCCAAATATTCTAAAAATTCATTTTTATTGCCATTTGGGGAACGATAGAGCAAACCATATACTCCTACTTTTAGTCCTTTGACTATTTTAACTGCTAAGAACCAATTCATTCCTTTCACCAAATTATTGATTTCATGAAATTTTATAGAGTCATGAATATACATGAATATACAGACACCAGTGTGTCTCGAACTTGAATAACAGCAACAAATTTTGTAATTTCTTATGCTAAATGCCGCAATATCTATATCAGTTGTCAAGTGTGTTTCATTAAGCATAACCAATTTTGGTTTCTTGGAATCTACAAGAAGTTCCAATTCGTCAAAATGTGTAGTTATTCCAGCAATATTCAACAAAATAATGTCCGCTACATCCTTTGATTGCTATTTATTATAATCAATATACTGTTTTGATAGTCTTAACCTTCTCAAGTAGATTGGACACTCAGAGCTCCATGCAGTATGATTAACATCTAGTCTTGTTTTCCTGTCCTTATTTGAAACTGCGCAGTTTATACATTTTTCTTGTTCAGACGAACACTCTTTTATATCATGATTCCCGGCACATCTTGCGCAATGTAAACCATTTTTACAATCTTGTGATTTGTGAGCGTAACCACAACATTTGAAACAACGAAATATATCAACACTTTCTGTGACTCTGCAACTATCAAAATCGATGTAAAGTCTTCCTTTACGCATAATTTGCTCAAAAGTACTTGAGTCAGATTCACAAATAAGCGTGAATTCCGTATAAATACCCCTACGATGGTTCAGTGTCTTCAAAATTTTCAAAAATTGGACATTTTCAATGTTGTTCTGATTTTTTAAAATATTTCTCAGCTCATCAGAATCATATTCGTCTTCAACACCAATAATTTTAAACCTTGGTCTTTTTGGTTGCTCAATTGCTGCCATATAGTTTTCTCCCAGTTCATTTCTTACTTTGTCCAATAGCCCTTCGGCTTCATTTTTTGTTCTTAAGTAGATTCTTGAGGAATACATTTTGGTTTGGTGTCGATAGGTACGTTTACAGCAGCGTGACAGCCCGAAGGTTAAAATAAGCATAAATCATCCTAAAAGTACACCCCAACCTATTTTACGACGGTTATCGGGGGGTCGTATAAAGAATCAGTAGTAAAAAAAATCATGGTTATAATTATGTGTTTGAAAAAATCAACGTCTAGATGTGGAAATAGATATATCCGGTAACGTTGAAGCATTGATTATGGACTTTCCAAAATGACCATTCAAATTTTCATATTTCAATAATAGATGGTAACATTGCTCGATTTTTATCAAAAGAGTCAATTATATTTGCAAAACAAAAGTTTATGCTCACTAGCGCCACCTGTTGGCAAAATCTCCAATCTCTTGGCCCAAATAATGACAGCTCTTAAGCTACAGAGCAATTTTTCAGAAGACGCCATCTTTTCAAGTGGTCAGGCCCCTGTGATATCCACAAAAAAGATTTATGTTCACTAACGCCACCTGGAAGCAAAATCTCGAATTTCACGGCTTGAGCAATGACAGCATTTGGCTTACTGAACTTTTTTGTTGACGGCCCCATCTTTATAAGTAGTCAAGATTCTTGGGCATGAGCATAAACGACCATACTACGCGAAGTTGCTACTCCGTGATTGGCCAGAGATTTTCGAAGATGCACAGAGATTGGCATTAGCTATACGGAGTATACCTCTGCATATTCACAGTTGTTATTGAAAGGATATTGGGTTCGTGGGATACGGTGAGGTACAGCCAGTCATCTATGGTGATGTGATCCATAATATATTCACGGCTTACCGAATTCTCTATACCTATAATTCGATAACCGCATTGTACTACGAACAAGTGTTTGTCGCTCACCCCCACGACGAGATCTAAGGATCAAACAACGATCTGCGAAACTTTTACACTTCACTACGCGAGCGACGCGCGGCAGGTTTGTTCCTGATCCCAACTCAAAAATACGCACATCGTTAAGGAGATTGATTAATTCTTTTGTAATGTGTTAGGAAATATCGATTAACTCCAATTAACTAATTTAATAACGGACAGGTTTTCTATGCCTCTACTTAATTTTTAAAATTATTGTAATATGTTATACCAATGATTCAATCCTGATTGAAAAAAATCAGCAGGGTTTATATGATCCTTTTTAGAAAATTTCTACTAAATGCCTATTTTAAACTGAAGTCATTGCGTTTTATACAAAAACATAGACGTAAAACACTTCATGCCGTAATTTCTTCAAAAGTCGACTAGCTTTACCTTGAGGTTGTCCAGAAACCACGCATAAATCGTTATATTGGGAGCCTCAAACAGATTTCTCTGTTACAGCCTTATCATCACTTACAAAACTTATCCTATGCAAGATTCCCTTGATAATCAATCCACTTGGGCTAGAAAATCAGGGATGGAGTTTGCGCCGCAAAAAAACTCAACTGGTTGTATATTCTAGGAAGCGGAATGCTACCCAACTGAAGCTTAAGCTTTTGGGAACAGACATCGATCAGTCTTTGACTTCAAAATACCTTGGGGTCTGATTTGATTCAAAAGCACTTGGCGAACCCATATTAGATACTTAACGGAAAAATGCCAACAAAGGATCAATTTTCTACGAACGATTACCGGAACATGGTGGGGTGCTCACCCAGATGACCTCATAAAACTCTATAAAACAACCATCCTATCTGTTCAAGAGTATGACTCTTTCTGTTTTCTCTCAGCAGCAAACTGCCACCTGATTAAATTGGAACGAATTCAATATCGTTGTTTGCGTATCACCCTAGATTGTATAAGCTCGTTTCACAATGCGAGCTTGGCAGGGATTTTACAATTTCCGAACCGTTTCTGGGAGCTCAGTTTAAGAATACTTATTAAGTGTGGAGTGAGCAACACACTCGTTATTGAAAACTTCGAAGAAAAATTCATGAGAGTTTACCTCTACTACATGTCACCTGACATAAGTCTGCCATGTTATAACCCTCCTCGTGTACGCTTCACTAATGACAGTCCATCAGTTGAATATGATCTGTCCATGAAACAAGCTATTTATGGAATTCCAGATCAACTTCGATGTATAACTATTCCACGCATTTTCAACGCAAAGTTTCAGAATATCGATTTCTACAGGAGATATTTTACTGACGAGTCCCATATTAATGGATCCACTGGCTTCGGTGAAAACTCTTCCGCTTTCGAAAACTTCAGGAACCATGTACGGTTTATATTGCTGAGCTGGCAGCAATCAATTTCGCTTTGGGGATGATCTCAAATATGCCGGCAGAGCACTTCTTCATCTTCTCGGATAGTCTCAGTTCTATTGAGGCTCTACGATCGATGAAACCTGTAAAGCATACATCTGGTCGAAATATCATACAGAATGACCTTTGTGTGGGTCCTCCCACATTGCTTAATTTATGGCAATGAGAAGGCGGACTCTCTCGCAAAGGTGGGCGCTGAGGAAGGTGAGATTTATGATAGACGAATTACACACGATGATTTTTTTCATTTAGAACGTCAAAGTTCTCTTCACGGTTGCCAAAGCGATTGGCTACATGGCCAACTGGGACGGTGGTTACATTCCATAATTCCTAGAGTTTCCTAGCAAGCCTGGTTCCGGTTATGATGACATCGATCACGTAGTTTGGCAGTACCCGGATATGAACGCCTACAGAGCGCAACTTTTGGATACCCTTGCGGCCCGAGGCAGACAACCCTATGTTCCAATTAGAGATGTGTTGGACATCCGCGATTTATTTATATTGTCGCAATTTACGATTTCCTTTGCTTGTTTTGTATAAAAGCTTAATTCTCTTGTGTTCTCTTCCGCAGTTTTTTTTTTTTTTTTGTTTGTTTAGTGCTTTGTGCTGGATTGAGGATCCTGGCCATCCGGCAGTCGAATACCCGCAAGAAATTGCTACCAACGCCATGAAACGAAAATCAAGATGCCACTTTATACCTCTCCGATGAGCTGCTGAGAATCCTGATCCCAATCCCTACCATGTCCTTCCTTCAAAAATTGTGACCACTAACCTCGAGCTGCCTCGAGTACTCTGGCTCCATCCCATATTAATCTTGAACTGAAAAAGCCAATGAATTGTATACAATAAAAATACAAAAAAATGAATTTCGGCTCCGTAAAGCGTTAAACGCATTTGAGCCTCAAATAAACGAACTAGTAAAAAAAACTTGTCCTAGTAGAAAATTGAAAAAAAAAATAGTTTTATTTAAATAAGGTTTTATGTAATTTTTCAATCAGCTTTGAATTTAACCAAGCTCGAGAACAAACTCTTGTTGTAAAGTAGTTGACTTTGGTTGCTTTCGTTGTTTTAAAATTTAATAAAACTTATATAATTGGTTGATCATATTAACAACAGCGAAGTAGCAAATATAGTATTAAAAATCGCTTAAATTATCGCATAAACTTGAATCGATCTATCACGACCATCCGAAAATATATGCAAAAACTTTTGGTAGCACGTGAAAGAGTGGAGACTATGCTTCCACCTTAAACTGTTTGCAAGCCGAATAACACTTTGTTTTTAAAAATGAGCTAGCAAAAAAAAAGTAAATAATTGGTAAAGTTTAAAATTAACATTGTTCCTTTGTCAGACATGCAATATACAGTAAGTTTGCTTTCCAAAAATATGCACACGATATTATTTCTTGTCATTTTACTACACAAACTAAATTTCTTTAGAATAAGTGCAATGAAATAATGTAAGAAATCAAATAAGATCGTTGGTATACAATCATACATATTAATTGAAAAAAGGTTTTTGGACTTTTATCCAGAAATTTTGAATGCTTTCCCATTGTTTCGCAATTAAAATTTGTACAAACTTGACATTTTTCCAATTGTCAGGAGGCAACTGAAATTGTTATTTATATCAACCAAGAATAATAAGCTAATCTATAGCAGTTTCTTGAAGTTGATGTAAAAGGCTGTCATATTTTTGATTATTTATTAATAATAGTTCTCACTTCTTTCAAATCAATTCCTCAGGAATTGTCGAAAACGATCTCTTGTTTGGAAATGCTTTCGAAACTCTAAGTGACATGATTCTCAAATGGACAAGTGACTTCTAAATTAAAACTGTGCACGCTTCAAACTGCATAGCAAGTTTTTGAGCTGTTTTGCAATTCAATTAGCTAGTAATAATACATTTCATCTGCTGGAATTGTGTTTTGATTTTTTTTTATTTTAGATAATTTTCAAAAGGGCTTGATTTACAATTTTATTGTTTCTTAATTGAGTTTTTAAATTTCTTTTTGCAGATCCTGCCATACAATTTTCATAGAAAGATCGCAAGTGCGGTGAAATACCCTTTCCCTCACATTTTTTTTCATCTTGACCTTTTTGTGTTTGATTGTGCATATAAAATGGAAATCACTAAGTATAAGCCAAATGTCACAGTTTGATTGTGTTACTGTTAAGAAGAAGGGGACTTAAGGTGACCGGATGGATTGTTTTTATCAATGGCTTAAAAACATCAAGACATGAAACCTGTTTCATGAAATATGCAACGCAACGCAAAACACTCAACTCACGTCAAATCCCGACTATAGTGACCATTAGCGACACAAGATTCAGCCAATTAGCCGTTGCAAATTCGGTGTTTTCCAAAGAAAAAATGTTGGAATGTGTTGAATCGTCTTGTCCCGTATCGAATCTTGTCCGTAAATCATTCGTTCTTATCGACAGCGTAACCTTTTCTCTTCGACCGATAGCCGGGGCTCACTAACCGTTCTCTCTATTAAAGAAACGAAGAACAAATATAAACAACCTGTTGCGTATTCGAATGTCGTTAACAGGAGAACGTGTTTTATGGCTTTGGCCATCCGGTTAACGTGCATTTGAGTTACTGTCCGATAAACTGAAGAAAAAAGTATGTTTATTCGCCGATGTGTATTGTGGATCGTCGGAGGTTAGCTTCTTCTTGAGCGAGAATAGGCGATAAATGATAAGCCGAAGTTGAGACAGCTCAAATGAGACAAGTTGATTCGGAATGAACAAGTTGCATTTTGGATTTCATAAATTTCCATCGACGAGAACAAATGTATTTTTCTACCTATGCTGAATGGTTTCTAACATAGGGGAAGACCCCCCGAGACCAGGACAGACCGGAAGCCGTGAAATTTGTAGTTACGCCATTTTTGTAATATTATATATAAATTATAATATTCGCACATAAACCAAAAGTTTTTTTTATTTCAAACCTTCTTGTAGACATGTTCCCGAGTAACACACATGTTAAAATTAATGCATATTAACTCTTATATGACAAAATCTAGTCATATAAGAGTTAATATGCATCAATTACAACATGTGTGTTCCTTGGGTTGTCATGGTGAGAGGGGTTCCAATAAATTGGTCAAATGAAGTTAAGTATCTAGACCTCATGCTAGATAAAAAATTAACTTTCATAAATCACATTGAGAGCATTTAAGCCAAACGTAACAACTACATAAAATGTCTGTATCCACTTATTACAGAAAATCTAAACTTTATCGTAAGAATTATAGTTCCATGTTATAATGTTATAATTCCAGGAAGAAATCTATGCAGAGCACTCAAAATAAAATTTTGAAAATGTAAAAAAATGGATGCTCCTTCCCTGGTACAGTACTAATGAACTACATAGAATATCCAATGTTGCAACATTGGAACGAAGTGCTGTTGTTAACAAAGTGTTAATGAAAGCTCATTTTAGTTTTACCAAATTAGGATGACAGTGTTGTCTAACACAGAACACTTAGATATAAGATATGACTGTTATCAACAATAAATGTTGATTTTCTGTTGCGTGCCTCATAATCATTATTGTGATATTATAACTGTCACAACACAATTGTTAACCGTCAATACCACGCTCGCCAATAATCGTTACCGTTAACTTATCGACTCGGAGTCACCCAAATCAACATTGGGTATCTACTGATGTATTTAGCGGCACTGCTCGTGCAATTATCAGTCAACCGAACAGATATTTTGTCTCCAAACAAAAGAACCAACAAAACGCAAAGGCGCAAAAATCCACAGTCATCTGCAAATCAACCATTCATTAGCCCGGTCGTCGTTGCTGGATGGATTTGCGTGCGCGGTAGGGTGTCCCAGAAAACAAAAAATCAATGTTCGACAAGTTATGGTGCGTAAGGAAGTTATGAAATGTAAGGTATGTTTATTTATAACATTTTGACATAATTAAATAGTCATATTTTGTAGGTGCTTTCAAAGCTTACCCAGAAAATCAGAATGTCTTCTTCTTCTTGGCGTTAACGTCCTCATTGGGACAGAGCCTGCTTCTCAGCTTAGTGTTCTTTTGAGCACTTCCACAGTTATTAACTGAGAGTTCTCTTTGCTAAAGTTGCCATTTTCGCAATCGTATATCGTGTGGCAGGTACGATTATACTCTATGCCCAGGGATGTCAAGGAAATTTCCATTTTGGAAAGATCCTGGATCGACCGGGAATCGAACCCAGACCCCTTCAGCATGGCTTTGCTTTGTAGCCGCTGACTCTAACCACTAAAACCAAAATGTACGTAAACGAAAACACCTTTTGCGTTATATGATATTTATATCCAGCTTTTTACGCTGGTTATAAATCTACTGTGCACCCCCGCTAATTTGAACGGTACCTCATGCAAACCATCGGGGTTCATTTTTTATTTGAACATCTAGTCACCCTAGAAACGTGTTTCTGGTTACCTCTTTCACTGTTTTGTTTTGATTCTGCGTTCCGTTCCACAGCGTTCCATTTCACTTAACTCCGTTCCATGAGCTGAATGACGTTTGAACCATTTTTAATCTGAACGATGTGCAAATTAGCGGGGTACAGATTAAAAAGTGTTCAGATTAAACCAACGGGGGTACCCGGTACAGGGAGTGAATTATATTTGACGTTTCTTGCCTACAAGTTGTATAGCTTGATTTTAGTAGGCTGTGATTTAAGATTGTTGATTGGACTGTCATGAATTTTCACTATTTACATTTGTTTGTGCATATCATGGTAGTTACGGCAGCTTTAATTTCCAATTTTTAAAAATTTTACTATTTTATTACTAACTAATTGGGTTTATTTTTAGGAATACAATGAAAGCATCCTAAAAACTTCTGAATGAGCAGAAAATGGATACGATTAGAATCTGCATCATCGTTGAATTCTCTAGCATACCTAGTGTGAGTCAATATGGAAGCGTCCATGAATATGAGCCCTACATGGTTAATGACCTATTTGGAACATTCCGGAAGGCTTATTCAAACGCACAGGGTTCTTCTCAAAATCGGTGAAGTCGAAACGAATTGCTGTCACCTCGAGTAACGTGTGATGACTAATATTAACCACTAACAGCGTGTCGGGTTTTAACACCACGTCTCACCTCAACCGACTCTAATAAGCAAAATATATCGTATGATTGAGAGGAGGCTAGTCTATTAACAAAGTTTGGTATTATCCGTGGCGTAGTTAGGATTTTTGGGGCCCGTTGGGGCCCCTTCTAAATTGATGTATGTGCAAATTAAATAATCAATTAATCGAATGGGATTGAGAATCATGGACCTTTTGTTCATATATTGGAAGTCGTTTTTATTTAGTATTTCTCGAAATACTTAGATTTCTTGAAATAGTTTTTACAAGAATTACAACAAATTGTAGAATAAACCTTCATTATATTTCTGAAAAAAATTTATAGGAATATTTTAAGTTATTTCAATTACACTGAGTAGACCTGGAGAAATCGTTAGAAAAATATTTAGGAGAATTTTTGTTGTAATTCCGTCGTTAGCAGTGGAAGGATTTTTTGGAGCAAATTTGAAGGGAATTCCTTTTAGCATATCCCAAGAAATCATTGAAGTCTTACTGTTATATGAACGATATGTAGATGGAACACATTAATACCAGTCACTAATTTAATACCAGTAAGTAATTTTCATTTAAAACACAATCTATGAGGTAAAGTTTTGCAAGATCGTAAAGAAACAGTTTGCTTTTGTAATATGCTTTTAGCTTCTTAGCAGTTTAGAGCTGGCTAAAGAGTAGTTTATTTTACGCATTTGAAGGATGCAATTGTTTTGTACTGCAAAATCATGTAAATTATGACGGAAAATATTTTTTTAGAGATTTCGCTGTAAATTGTCATTGGTACGTATTGAAATATGTGTGTTTTATGTCTATTCACTTTTACAAACATTTATTTTAATATTTTTATGTTGTAAAATATACAAACCAAAACATTATAATAAAATAAATGTCGAAAAAATAGGACTTTGATCAATTATTTTAATAAAACAACAATTTTAAGCAGAACAACTCACAAGATTTTCATGAAACATGACGATTTGATAGTTTTGTGATGCTCCCAATAAGTTTCCACGACATGGTTTAAATTCAAACAATGTTTGCAAAGCCATTGTTTTATACCTTGTGAATATTTATTCGGACTTTTTTGAAATGTTTTCTTGTTTATCCTGCTATTGTTGATGTTGTTCCGAAAAAAGTCATGCATAGTGGTAGCTCTGACGTTTTAATGACAATATTTAACATCACAAAGCATGCTTTGATTTTGCCATAAAGAAAACTATAATGTGGGCAAGAAATGTCAGAAAGGGGTGATTCAAATTTTATGGCATGCTAGCGTAAAAAGCTAAGCTAACAATTTCGGAAACATTTGAGAAACGTAGAAAAGCAGTTTGGAATCCCAAAGGAAATAGGAGCATTTTTGAAAATATGCTCCAGGAATTTTTCCGGAGAATTCCTTATCAGGGGATTTCCAACAGGAATTCTCTCAGGGGTTATTTCAGTGAATTTATCCGGGGATCTCCTCTAAGAATTTCACTGAGGATTTGCACCAGAGATCTTTTCCAAGAATTCCTCCGGTGATTTCCACCAAAAACTCCGGTTATTTCGGCGAGAATTTCCTCCGGAGATTTTCTCAAGAAAATCTTTCGAAGATTTTTTCAGATAATTTATCCAGAGCCTCCAGGATATTTTCTTTGGATTCAAACCAGGAATTTCTCAGGAGATGTCCTTCCGGCGATATCCCTCGAGAACATTCCGGGATTTTCTTCAGGAATTCTTCCCAAAAATTTGCTCTGGAGTTTTCTCCAGAAATTCGTTTGGTGATTTTCTTCCGAGGATTTCCTTCAGAAACTCCAACGATTTGCTCCAGGTATTCTTCCGGGGACTTCGTTATGAATTTTCTTCGGGGATTTCCGCCAGAAACTCCTCTTGCGATTTGCTCCAGGAAATCCTCCGGAGATTTTCTCCAAAAATTCCTGCAGGGCTTATTTCCAAGAACTCTTCCAGGTATTCTTTCCAGAAATCCCTTCGGAGATTCCAACCAGGAATTACCTGGAGATTTCCCACAGGATTTTTTTCGGAGATTTCCCTCAGAAATGTTTCCGGGAAAACACATTTTTCTGCATGTTCAGACGTTGAAAAGCTTGTCCAAAAACCTATATTATTGCTTCAAAACTCAACTAATCCATTTTCACCAAAACCAGTGCAAATTTGGGTTTCAGCATATTTTTTTCTGGTCGATTAAACATTCTCATGTAGGATGAAAATTTATATTCAGGTGTCTGTAACCTTATCAAATTAAGACTTATTGTTGTAGGTACTCCAAATAGTAAAAAAATATCTTCTTTATTCCGTACAAATCATTCCCCGCCACTCCTCGCGGAGATATCTTGCTCAAACGCGCGTTCAACACTAGAGAATCGAAGGAGATTCTTCATGCCTAAGTTTGCCTAAACGACAGTTGTTTGAAAAAGTTGAGAGCCAAAAACAATATGAAAAACAGAATTTTGGTTAAAATTTTGCTGTGTGAGAACCAAATAATTGTGACTTTGCACAAAATAGAGTCTTCAACGGTAAATCATGTTCCAAAACACTACATGTGATGATTAAAAATAGTAAAAATAGTAGTGACAATTCCATAATTTTTTAAAATTGAACCACTGTGCTCCCGGGATTTCCTCTCGAAAATATTTCTGTGATTTCTTCCAGAAAATCCATTGGAATTTTTTTCCAAGAGCTCAGTGGATTTTCTCCAGAAATTCTATCTGGGATTTTTTCAGAGATTTTTTTTTCAGGAGATTTCCTCCAGGAAGTGTTTGGGAATTTGCAGCATGAATTTCTCCGTCGATTTCCTCCATGAATTCCTCTGGGGATTTCAAGGATTCCTTAGGGGATATCTCCCAAGAACTACTCCGGGATTTTCTCCACCAGAAATCCTTCCATAAAATTTTCCGAAGATTTCCTTCAGAAATTCCTCCGGGGATTTCCTCCAGGGATTCCTCCGAGGATTTTGTTCATAAATTTCTGCGAGGAATTCTTACAGCAATTCCTCCGATAATCCCACCAGGAATAACTCCGAAGATTTGCTCCATAAATTCATACGGGGATTTTCCCCAAGAATTGCTGTGAGAATTTTCTCTAGAAATTCATTCCGGGCCGAGGATTTCAGCAATTTTCTTCAGAAATGCTTCCAGAAATTCCTTCTGAGTTGCTCTAGAAATTATTCCGAAGTTCTTTTAGTAATTCTTCTGAATTTTATCAAGCATATCCTCCGGAGTTCATCCAGAGCTCCACAAGAAATTCCTTTGGGTTTCCTTCATAGCTCCTTTTGGAATTATTCCCTAGTTTTTTTTCAGAAATTCAGGAATTCTTTATTTTTTGTTAAAGTTAAATAAAAATAAATACGGAGGCCTAGAACAGATTTTTGAGGATAAAATTTGTTCCTTCGGTTAGGGACAACTTATATCAATGCTAGCTGATAGGTTTTGAGCAAAACGGAGCCACTTATCACACTTATATGGAGGTTCAATCAAAGCTTTCCAAAATGAGCCGTTTTTTTTCGAAAATATGTTTAAGTCTCCATTTACCCAGGTATGAACCGGTTCTATCATTTGATATGGGCGTATGCTGGAGACAAGGCCTGTGAAGAATCTCACGCCATCGTTGATGTTTTAGAAGCTTTCATCACACAGATATTGAACTCGACGTCCGCATGATATAATTTGAAGGTATGCTCCCAATTCCTCTCTGGTAAGGTAACAGATAAAAATCATATCAAAAGCGAAAAACTGTGTCTAAATAGATTAAACAATACAAGTAATGAATAATATTTATGTTTCATTCACATTTTCTGTGTAAAAATTACCATAAAACATGATATGACGATTTTCGCATTATTTTATGGGCAATACTGTACTATAATGTTACAATCAGAAATGCTCATCAATCTACTTACTCAAATAGTTTCCCCTTTCCTTACAAATCCCACTTCTTCCTAGATCCTTTTACTCCTTTTGCCTTTTTCTAGTCCCTGCTATTTTAACAATTCATAAATAACAGTTTCGTTTTCTCTTTTCAGGTTACTTACAACTCTGTACAAAGCACAGCAACGTAACGGTTGTGCTCCTATACTTCGGTTCGCGTGTGGTACAAACTGTGGTAAGTATTTGTTATTTAAAATACCTTTCGTTATACAGTAAGGACCCGATTTTGTCAGCCCTTCGATGAATTTTAGGCTGACAAAATGGGGATCCTGACAAAATCGGGTCATTTTATTTTGTTCCGGTTTTCCAAATTTTGACGTGTTACATGGTTACATGGACTTTTAAGAGGTCGATGGACATGGGCGTAGCCAGTTTTTTTTTATCAGGGGCTCCCCCTTTTGCTCATATTGGTAATATCGATTTTTAATATTTTCTAAAAGGCATTGCCATTGCCCCCTCTGGCTACGCCCATGCGTGCATGAGATAAAAATCATCATCAATTATAATGTAAACGTGATAAAACATGACGATAACAATTTTTTGACAAATTTAAAATAGGCTGACAAAATCGGGTCAAAAAGCTGACAAAATCGAGGGTAGACAAAATCGGGGGCAGACAAAATCGGGGGCTGACAAAATCGGGTCAGTACTGTAATTCCAATTAAATTATTTTACTTACTTAGAGGAAGAAAGGATACACATTTTTGCTGAACATTGTAAGTTTGTAATTCTTGTGATTTTGAAGTTGTGAGCAAATTTAAGTGAAAAACTACGAAATCTTTAGATGCCAATAACTGATGGAGTTAGTTTGATATTTTTTTTTCTTTTAGCGGCATTCAAAGTCCATACATTAGACAATTTTTACTGCCAAAACTGTTAGAACGTCATTTTAGTAAATTGAGGAAATTCACTTTAAAAACATAAAATTCATCCTACTATTCAATAAATCGACTTTTTCGAAAGTTGGTTTGCTTTACAAAAAAAAAAGTTATAGGTAAATAAGCTTATATTTCATTCTAGAGTCGAGCACCATAACTTTTTAATCATCGATTTTTTTTTTCTGGGACACCCTACTGTGTGTCCTCTCCCGAACGCAATATTTGTATACGGGGCGTCCGGCCGGGTTTATTTACTTTATATTGCTCGGGTAACATCATTATTGCAGTCATAAGCCACATTCAGCTGTTTAGTTTTACAGCTTCGGTTTTTGCTCTTTTTTTTTCCTCTCCTTTGGCGGCAGCGTTTGCTTATACCTACACGTCGCAATGCAATGCGTCATCGAGAGACACGCGGGATCAAATTTTTGTTTGCTTTACCTTACAATAGCAATGGCAAGGCAATATTGCACTGACGGGATTTGCAGACTGGAATTTGCGGAATGTTCTTCCTGATTTGTACTAATTGCAGGGGATTGTTATGGTAAACTATCAATTCAATTTTGGCAACTGGAAATTTTGATTTTGTTGCCAAAAACCGGAATCCCGCTGCAATTCTTCAACAAGCCATCATCTATATTTTTATCTGATTCAGTTTCGGGCCGTTATTTTTTAATCATTTTTAATTTCCATTTTCCAATTTTCCATGAGACATATTGAGGTAAGCATACCCTATACGGCCAACATTCAAGATATGGTCATTAGTTATACATTCTGCATTGATAAGGCCACATCAGCGATTAGGTAATTTTACAATTATGACTGCTGACCTAAGGTGAGATAGAGCACTTGATCCATCAATGCCGGAGAGCGACGATATTTGGCAAAGTCATCCACTTGTGTGTCTCGCCATTCATTTCATGTTACGCTCATATGATGCCTAATAGATGTGTTCACTAGTATTTGGCCACGGCACGGTACAGAATGGATTGTTGGTTCCTGAGCTGTTTTTTTTTCGAGAGAATTTGTCACGCTTTTTGTGTACTTCGCTACTCATCACTCACATCTTGCTTTGTTTGGTGTCATTAGCTTCGTCAGTTACCGTTGAACGACACTCGAATTATCATATTTTTTTCTTTCGAAACACGACAATATGGAAAGGCTATGGAAATTCATAGATAGCCAAACGATTCACAGTTTTTTTACTAGTTACGAACATGAAACTTGAAATATTTGGAATGCAAATCTTGGAGTAATAAATTATATAAAAGAAATATTGAAACAAATATGTACAGTGTACATGTATCTCGATATCTTTCATCTCAATAATACTATAATACTTTAAACATTGCACTGTTGAGAGTCAACTGCATACTAAAGTTGGATTCTACGCGTTTTACACAGAGAGAAGTGACTTTGAATCATTTAAACCAATGGATAGATTAATCTGACTATTCAAATCTCTCTAGTTGTATGATGAGAAACTTCTACATATTATATGTGCATCATCAAATAAGGAATGTGTGCTATTCAGATGGATTTCTGAACATGATTGAATTTCAGCTGCAGAATCCGATCACTGATTGGTAGACATTCCAACTATTCTCATATTCCTCAGCGTTTTCCGGACCATCCAATGTCTGTTTATTGAAATCGAAAAGAAGGTTAGGTACACTAGTGAATCAACAACAGCAGTTACATAAGCATCAAAGCATAACTGTCCCATGTGGAAAAAGTGAGAAAATAGCTCTCAAAGCTTGAAGTTTGTCTTCTCACACAGAAGGTCATTATTTAGTAGTACATTTCTGCATGACATATTCATTTAGTAACCATACACAGATAACTCATTTAATTTCTATTAATCTCAATTTTGCATCACAATTCACATTTTCAGTTGTGTTATGCGTAGTAAAATATATATATAATGAATGTTGCAATGAAAAAAGGCATTGGTTCGAATATCCACATGGGACAGTTAACCATTTATAGACAGCAGTAGCCCCAACAGCAATGAATGATGCATATGGATGCTGTGCTGGCTCCATCCCATTACCCCGAACGCCACTACCACGAATGGGTCACTACCCCGAAAGCCATCACCCCGAATGGGTCATTACCCCGAACGCCACTACCCCGAATGAGCCATTACCCCGAATAGTATGAGGTACAGTGCAGTATCTTGTTTTGCGGGCAAAAATGCGTCTCTAATGAAAACCGGTAATTAATGGCGCGTAAAACTCGTCGGTTAAATGTTCATTATACATTTTCCCTTCTTTTATATGTCAGCTATTCTTTCGAAATATCTTGTTGGCAACTATTTTCTTCTCATTCTTTCTGAGACAGTGCCTGTTTATCATCTGAGTGGACACTTTCGTAATTCAAGGGTTCAGCAACAAATTTCATAACGCCAAAAATAGCCCTTTTGATAATTATCCACCCCTTCGTACCATTTTTTGTATGGAAATTCTACATATTGTGTATGGGCTGTAACATTTTAAGGACAACCACCCACAACATTTTTTGCCTCCTTCAGCGTTACGAAATTTGTGAATGGGCTTTTAATAAAACAATACTTTTATTGACTGAGAGCTTTCCTTGTCAATTTGCCATTCTTGTACATGTGCCTTAGTGTGGGACAAAATTTAGATTCTCGCTCCAGTCCACTTTTTGGATTGCATTTAGGTCCCATAACAACTATGCAAAATTTCAGCTCGATCGGAGAAACTATAATTTAGCGCCAGCCGTTCAAAGTTTGTATGGGATTTACTATGGGAAAACTTACTTTTACAAAGAAAAATCGCCAGAGGTCACCCATTGGCCTCTATAAAAATTCTGAACACAGACCTCGATAGGTATTTTTACGATGAAGAATATTGCCGAAGACCGCGAAACAATCCGACACTTGTGAAAAAAATATTCAATGAAAACCTATTGACAAGGCGATGTTGATTAACACGTAAAGGAATAACAATAATAACAAAATCGGGCAAAATTTCCGAATAGTCTATGCTGAATAACTTTTTTCACAATCATCCGATTGCTTTGCGGTCTTCGGCAATGTTGTTCATCTTAAAAATACCTATCGAGGTCTGTATTCAGTATTTTTATAGAGGTCAATTGGCGACCTCAGGCGATTTTTCTTTGCAAAAGTAAGTTTTCCCATAGTAAATTCCATACAAACTTTGAACGGCTGGCGCTAAAATATAGTTTCTCCGATCGAGCTGAAATTTTGCATAGTTGTTATGGGACCTAAATACAATCCAAAAAGTGGACTGGAGCGAGAATCTAAATTTTTCATATAACCGTGTCCCAGGCTAATGTGCCTCTATGCCCAGGGACGTCAAGGAAATGTTCAATGCATAAGATCAGCCTGGGAAGGAGAAACCAATACGAAATTTGTGTGCGTCAAGGTGAGCCGAGATTTTGCTGTCACGATCTGTCAGTGTGAGCCGCCTACTAAAACAATGGACTAACATGATGAAAGCGCGTAATTAATTAAAGCATATTTTAGCATTTTGTTGAAGGTGACAAAAAAGCAGAAAAGATTTAGTTTCTATACATCCAAAAGCAATGTCACAATAGCAGTTTTGATTTTAATTAAAAAACAGTAGTGAAACATGCTTGTTTCTACTCTCTTTCTTAAATAAGTGAAATTAAATGCATTGAGAAATGTGGCCCTTTTTCAATGTTGGTCCGGATAGACCGAAGGCACACATTAAAACGAAACTGGTGATTTTAACGAAGCCAGCCTTGATTGTCGTTAGCGAGCTAGAATTATCTTGAAGTTTGTTGCATATTAAGTGTGTAGTATCGGTGTCTCCCTCCCAGAGATCAGCCACCGGAGGAATTCGAACCCATATCCCTCAATATTGTATTGCTGAACAGCTGCGAACAAAATTGAAATATGAACACCGCCATGAAGTCCAAATACCGGTGATTTGGACTTCATGGTGGTGTTCATATTTCAATTTTGTTTTTAAACCAATATTCTCCTTTCTTATGCCCATATTCATAAGAAAGGAATATAATTTACCATAGCACCACGTTGTTACAGTGATCATTCACGTCATAGCTGCAAATATTTCGCCAGAAGTTTGCTCTTCTTTCTTAAATAGGCTGTTCTTTCATGTTTTCGTTGGATAAGCTAGTCACTTATATTTCCAAATAGAACAGCTTTTTTTAAAAGTAATATATTCTGAATCCTGCTATAATTCAAATCAGAAATTTTCCCTTTCTTTTATCTTCTTGTATGAAAACAGACAGGTCTCTTATGAATTTGCTTACCACTTTTCTGCCAACATCATTTCTTCATTGCCTTGAATAAAAATATATATATTTTATTTTGTGATTATTTCATCGAAATTCAAATTAATGATCCCACAAACCTACGAAAGTTTTTACTGTAGCGGCAATCAGAGGCCGCCGTTTTTCTATCATGTACAAGTGTTTTAACGTTCCCTTGCTATAGCAGAACGGTTGTCTATTTGGTTGGTCTTTAAGCAGGTTCCAAAGAAAAACACTTGCAGCGACTATTTCAGGATCTTCCATTACCATCGTTTACGAAACAAAATCTTTAAGAAGATCTTAATGCTAGTAGCCCGACACCTACAAAAATGAGTAAAGGAAGTGGGTACCGTTGTCCAATAAGAGACTTTACTACATCCTTGTTTTATGCATATTATAATTATCCTTTTCATAATAAATACACCCTTCTTTTCGAAAATGGATGTTCTTCAGAGCATTGCAATGTGGCTGTGTGAATCTCACTAAAATTAGAGGACAAATTTAAAGAAAACTTAGTACTAGAGGACAAATTTAAACAAAACTTAAAACTAACTGCATTTTATCTTCAAATATTTGAAAAATACGTTGTTGAGCCAAATTCGTTAAATACTCATAAGAAATCGTACTATTATCTCCACACTCTATAACTAGAATAAGTCTCAAAATGTTATGCATTCGGGGTAGTGGCGTTCGGGGTAATGACCCATCCGGGGTAATGACCCATCCGGGGTAATGGCTTTCGGGGTAGTGGCGTTCGGGGTAGTGTCATAGAGTCTGCTGTGCTACCTGTCGGATGTCTGACGCAGCCATGTTCCGAACCGACCGATATGAATGGTAAGAATACAACTGCGATTGCATCTGTTTTTGCTCCGCATGTTTGATTGGATATCTTGGGTAAACATTGTTTTCTGCATATCCAACATCTCTGTGAGCCGAAATGGGTGGGAGGAACCGCACCGGGCTGACACGTGTTTCTCGATGAGGTGGGAGATGGAGTTGGATGGACAACAGGATTGAAAAACAGAAACCGTTCGGAATCGCCAACGCTTCGAAACCGCGAATGTCCTTACGTGCTGTTCTGTGTGCCAGCAGTTTTCCGATGTGGTTGGCCAGTTGTGGTTTATCAATCGATCACTAGGGATGTATTGAAAGATATGTAGTATGGACAAAATATATGTTTAAACAATATTCTGTCGAATATCGTTTTGAGTTTCGAGAAAATGCTCACTTCTCTGAACATACTAGCTATCACAAACAAAACCAAGGGTGAATCTTAAAATTCACAACTTCTTCCCTAAAAAGTGAGTTTTAAACTGTCACTGAACGTGGCAAACCTGAAAAAAAAATACGCGCTGTATACGTGTAAATATGCGGCACTCAAAACAAGGAGGAAAAGTCATGATTTTTAGAGGAAGGTGTATTTTCATGTTATGACAATACACCATGACCAAAATTCATGAAATCATGAATCTTTTTACCGTAACGCCAGCTGTACATTACATTTCCAACGTATAAATTCAAATAATTAAATCATAAACTATGTAGAACGTCCATTGATTACGTAATGGTTTATGGGGGGAGGAGGGTTTTGAGATTTGTTACGCGCCCTACATTTTTTTTTTATTTTCATACATAAAACCTTATATGGGGGGATGGGGGTTACGTAATAAATGGATCACCCCTATGCTGGAACCATGAATAAAATTCATGAAAACATAAAAACTGTTCATGGATTTAGATACCTGTCATTTATGATTCCGGTTTTGGTGATAAGAAGTGGAAATTTGAGTCATGAAATCATGATGCAGGGTCATGAAATCATGAACTAACTTCATGAGAACATACAAACGTCAATTATGATTCCAGTACATTTGTCATAGGTAAACAAATAACATGAAGATGGATTTTGTGCCGGTAGTTTCGGAATAAACTGTGAGAAGAGTCAACTTAACGAGTGCCACATCTTTGGCAGGAACGCGAACATCCGGTGGTTAGGTTTGCACGCAAAATGTCATTTCAAACATCAATTGAATTGGGACATCGTTCCTGGGCTGCAAAATGCTGGTGGATTGTATTGGCGATGGAAAAATCCTAAACGACTCTGTGGGCGTAAGAAATGGTAATGATCTGAGAGAGACTCGCGAAGACGAAAAATATTAACGTCATATGCAGCCCAGATTCCGCTGTCACGAAACGTCAAATGCAGCCCGCCGTTTTTATAATTCGGTGTGATGCAAACACAAACATTTTTTGCTGAAAAGATGTAAGATGTGGAGAACGCATCACATCCGAACATTTAAAATCGCCGACGAAGTTGTCAAGCAAAACCTTCGTCAATCATTGCCCGGTACGGAATAATCAGTGTGAAAGCTTGCAAGTCATTTTCGCACATCTAATAGCACCGGCAGTCATTGGGTCATCAGGAATGTCATCAATATGTTGACAATGTTCCGACGAGCATGGTACTCAAATTAACCTCATTGGCAAACAAAACTTATTTATAATTTCACTGAAAAAAAAAACACTAACGATCGCAAAAGACGTGTTGACTTAAATGAAAAAAGTGACAGTATGATCCATGTAACGCCCTGAGCACACAAATTCTTGAATAATAGCCATGGTTTCATGACTTGTAGTCAAAAAACATAAAATTTTATGACTTTTTGTTCACGATTTCGGCAACGGATTTTTTCCGTGTATTTGAAAAATGTAAAAGACTGAAATGAACAATGTTGGAAATTCTATATAAATCAACAGTCCATCCGATGCAATTTTCCAATTTTCCGAGCACAGTTCACGGCAGATTATAGCCGAGGATATTTGTTTCAAGTGAGGAAGCAAAGAATGTCACCAATTGTGGTCAATTTTTCCAAATTTAGAGGATTTAGGCAAGAGATCTTGAACTGCATTAGGGGAATCAAGGATTCTTCCCAGACGACCAGAAGTCGCATAGAAGTTCACGTTATATTATTTATCGTTTATTTTTACAAATTACATCAAACCCGCAAAACACGGTGAATAAAATCGTCAGATCGATGAATTTCCTCACATAACACTTTTTTTTTCTGAGTTCATTTGTACATACAAAGTAAGTCAAAACAATCCGTAGCAGCTGTCAAATCAACATTTGTTTTCATAAATTAAGTCGCATAAGATCACAGATTAGTTCGGTACAAAATTTGTACGCTCGTATTGTATGCTATTATTCATCACATAATCACGGTGCTCCCCTAACGTTATTGCCGTTATTATCAGAAAAAAAATCTCCATCATATCTGTGCTCACCAGTCGTTTTCTATAGCCAGCTGCATGTCTGGGCAAAATTCCAAAAAAATCGTAGGGCCCGTTTTGAAGTTACGTCCTTTTGATTGTTTAAGTCCACAATTCAAAGGAAATCTGAGATATTTCAACGGATTGTTATTGGCCGTGGTTATCAGACGAAATAAACCATCAAAATTTGGTTCAAAGCAGGCGTTTCTAGTTACTTGTAACCTCTGGGCGAAGTTTTAAATGAGAAGATCGTGGAAGTTTTGAATTACGCCCTTTTTGAAGTGTAACTATTAAAATCGCCAATTTCAATTTGATTAATTAGGCATTTTAATACCGATAAGCATGTTCAAATGTTTTCAATTACACATTGCACTTACATGGCGTCAAAGTCTTTCACAATTGACTGATTTTTCATAGGCTCAAGCGATAAAAGGCATTACGGAGCTAATTTTATCATGTAACCAAATTAGTTTTTATTCAACAATATTCTGGATAGTTTGGTGAAGCAATGAACTCACGATTCAGATTATTTAACATGCAGTTCATGTTGTATATCGAAATGCAAGTTGACGTCAAAGAATACTTTCGGACTTGAGTTCTCGGTTATGAGTAGCAGGGTATGGGATAAAATGAAATTAACGATATAGAAGGCAACGATACAAAATGGAAAAAAATAATGCGAAGTATAGAATATCCGTTATTGGAATGTATTGAAATATAATGAATTGTAAATCGTAGTAGTTACAGAGCTTAGTTTTAGATGTTTGTCTTTGTCACCTATTTGTTTAACAAAGTATGATTTATTTTAGTTTGTCTCCACTGATTATAGCAGCGGGAGAGTCTTTACTTTACAGGCACAGTTTGTGATGGAAAAAATTGAAGTTTACAGATAAATCATCAATTTGTGCAGGATTCATATTCTGTTATGGTAGATAGGTTAGCAGGTAAGTGAAAACTGGTAGAGAAGTTTTTGGAGAAATCGTTGAAAAAGTATGAAAATTAAACACAAAGAAATCTTCTTGGGAATTCTCAGAGGAATCTCTTAAAAGCGCTTGGTTGAATGCCTGAAAAGTTCGTAAAAGAATCAGCGGTTTGAGACAAAATCACAAACAAATAAAATCAAAAACAAATCTATGCAAATTAAGAAATTTGTTCTAGCAGTCATCTAATTAGCTTATTGCTTTCCTCTATCAGTAAACTTTTTGAAAAGGTCATTTTAACAGAATGATGGTCCACATCAACGAAAATTTAAATTTTGCCAACGAACAGTTCGGATTCCGTCATGGACATTCGACCACTCATCAACTTTTACGTGTAACAAAAAGACATAGACCAAGCATTCGATAGTATTTAGCATTAATGCTTGATCGTAAAATAAAAAAAAACTTTGATTTTCCAACATACATTGCTAGAATAATCCAAAGTTATTTGTCAAATCGTACACTTCATGTTAATTATCAGAAGTCCAAGTCCTGTAAGAGCAGGTGTTCGTCAAGGCAGAATTTTGGTATGTAATGTAATGAACTACTACCGTAAATGTTTAGTTCAGTACAGTAACGAACTCTATCTAGAGAACAGGGAGTCGTTATTTCGTTACTCACCGAAAATAAATCCAATTGCAAAGTATATGTAATGTTTAGTTTTTCGGTAATTTTTCAAACTTCCAATCGGCTGGTTAGCCGTAAACCACGAATTATAATTAAAAAGTATGTAATGTAATGTTTAAATACATAAGTAGCATAAGTTTTCATGCTAATGTTAAAAAAAAAAAAACAAATTGTAACGAATCGATAATTGATGAAATCCAAAGTAATTGTCCGACATCCCTAGGTCAGCCCGCCGATCGGTTCAACCCGCAGAAGCATTGCCGAATCCTTTAATCCATCGAACTCAACATGGAATTGATGAGAATCACTCTTTTCACATTCTCGCGAGGATGAGCGCACCGGAAATCTAAACAATCCGGTACACCACCGCCGTTATCTGCAGCCCGTCATCGTCAGGACTTTGGCACACAAATCATAGCCGCATACGTTAACCTTTGTCTCCCTGATCTACTTTCTACAACCAAATTTTCACAACTTTCAGGCAATTTTAATGCAATTTTGACATAACACCACATAACTATTCAAGTTTCATTAACTATATTGAGAGGTAGGAGAGTCGGTTTCGGATTCGGATAAATGCAACTACGAAGGAATCACGTAAAACCGTTGACTCGTTCTCGAGACATTTCGTGACATACAGACACCATTCCAGTTGTATTTCTATAGGTAGAGAGATATAGATTTAATTCAACTGACTTTGAGGGTCTTATTGAACAGCTTATTACTATGTGAACCATATGTAGTATTTCATTAAAATCGTCTGAAAATTACGTAAATTAGAGCCAAAAGATCACTAAAATTGGATTGTGAAAAATAGGTCAGGGACGCAGAGGTTAACTCACTCTTCCGAGGTGGAGAAAATATGCGCTGCAGTGGGGAACTCATCATGAACTATGAGTGGGCAGCAGCCCGTATGTATCCCACACAGTTTTACCGCATGGGATTTTTCCGCAGTATCGAATTTCGACGTTTTGAGAACTCTCGTCCGATTTTTATGTATTCGGCTAGGCAGTCACAATGCATCATACACTGCAGAAACCTTTTGCCGATGGTTGCCCTTATTTTTGCGATAACTTATTCGGCAGAAATTTAGTCGGATGTTGCCTTTTTTACTGTTACTGTGCCATCCGACGACGACGACTACACAGATGGTTCACTCACAGGAAATGATTTATTCAGTGGAAAAGTTTTACGGTGACTATATTTCGGACTGCACCTGGTTGCGTTGTTTCGGTCGAGTGACATGTCGTTCCCAAGTCCATACATTTATAATGCGAATATATTGAATATCAATGTTACGCTAGCGCAAACATGTATTTCTAATATCTAGTTGCGCTACTGAAGGGCAACTGAAATACACTGCCAATATCGAATCCATCGAGCATTTACCTTTTGTTGCTAATACAGACTTGAGAATTAACCTTAATTGCAAAGCTTTGTTTGTATTTACTTACATAGAAATATTTTAACAAGGGGGAAACAGAATATGGCGGTGGATAAAAATTTCTTTTCCAGATTTCAAGATCAATTCAAAATATAGGTTATAAATAACATAGCGTTCCAAATGCATTTCATGTAAAACACTTTCACTCCTAATCTCATTAACTTCGAATGAGATTTTCAAAAGTTACGGCTACTTGTTGTGTGAAAATTGATGTATTTGGTTGCCAAATTGCATTTGTATATCGTGTGGCTGATATGATTATGGCTTCATGCCTAAAGGCTTCATGCCTAAAGAAGTCTAGAACATGTCCTTTACAAAAGGATTCTGGACCAACCGAAAATCGAACCATGGCTTCATTTGATACTCAGCTAAATTTCGAAACTGTAACGAGAAAATATATTTCTGTCTGCTATACTTTCCAGACGCTAGGCTTTAAGTTCCCTTCCTCTTTAGACCCAATCAATGATTAAACATCTTGTTAACCAAAGTTCAGTCGGGGTTCAAGTAAAGAAATTTGTGCCACCGCATTTTATGAATGATAAAACCGACATTTCAATAATTGGATGAAATTTTTTATGTTTCAACTTTACAATCGTTCCAGCTATTTGTCTCGCAGATTTATGACCATCGTGTCGGGCGCCCTCAATTACAGCATCTTGGACCCTTATCGAACCATTTTATGGGATCATGATTCTAGCAGATATCTCAATTAGGAAATGCCTCCCTTCTGTTCGCCTCCAGCGGCACAACGGGAGGGGCCTTCATTGCATTGCTAGGTGTGAGCTCCCTAATCCACCAGAAGTTAACTATATCTACTGTGGAACTGCTTCATTGGAAATTGAGGAGGAACTGTGGTGGTACTGCGAGGCATTATAAAGCAGCGTAAAACCGGCACATGGCAATTGAAATGATTTATCACCACGTGTTGGAGGAAACTGGAAACCGGAAGGCGCCACGGAAAGCAACTGGTGCAAATTACAGTGTAATATCGAACCTCGGGAACATCTGCTCCGACATTGCCGCCCCATCATAGGCAGGAGGACCAATAACAGGGCCACGGTTAGCGAGCTACGCCGGGGAACATGGTAATGAATGTTGAACAATTTATGATTGCAAATTATTGCTGATTTCGCCCCAAATAGGACCGTCACAAAAGTATGCACGCTCCTTCAAAGTGTGATAGCAGTTCAGGGTTTCGATTATGTTCGACGCACTTTTTCCTTGTGTTCAAGGAATAAGTGCACCAAATACGTCGTGACGATCCGCTACAAACGTGCACTTTTATCACACTTTTTACACTCTGCATCTTATACGACAGTCCAACTAATATCACAAGGTACCATATTAAGCGTTCATGATGTTTCGAAAAGTTGTAGAGAAACATGAATGACACATAGTTTTGACGTTAGATGACAATACTGTTCCATTACTTTAAAATGAATTTTAACAAATTAGAACTGAAACAGGTCAGTAGTGTGGGGTCTTTTGATTCCGTTGCATGCTTCTACGGGGTGAGTGACAGAATCAGAATCAATCGTGTTCGGTTCGCGTTGTTCGAGTGAGAAAAGATATTCGTGTGCAGTCGAGGATGGATTGCATACTGGTGAGCTCGTTTCATGCTTATGAAAACACATTTTTATCGTAACAACGTTACGATTATGTTATTTTCAAACCAACTATGGATAGTTCGTCACTACAAGTGTAGACATAAGCCCTTATTCCTGTGCATGTAATTTCAATATAATCTGCTACCAATACATTTTTACCAATGAACTAAAATGCAAAACTTTTTTTTAAGTGAGAATCGTATTTTCCTCCTTATCCATGGATCGCATCACTAATCAAAAGTGACTCCCAGATCTTGTTCTTCCCTCATTGATCAACATCCTTCCCATGGTGATTGTAGAGATGAAGAGGTATTCTTGGTCTTTAGAGGCAACAATCATTACACACTAACATTCCTTTTCCTTCACAACTTACTGTAAGGACTTGGCTGGTGCCGTTATTGATTAATAATATGGGAGCTGCTAAAATATGTACTTCGAGAGTAAGCGGAAAGTCCCCCCTTATTAATTTGGATCGAAGTGCAATTCTTACCAGTTCCGATGAATCACGGAGTAACAACCATTCACATGTACAGTCAGTCTATACTATGCTATGCTAATCTTATTGAATTGGACCGCGACAAAATAGTAGATTTGAATGTCCAGTGATGATAGATTGGATAACAGCTACTAATCAGAGTCAAATAAAGTACAAAAAACTAATTAGTTAACTAGCAACACTGTTCACGAAAGTATCTGTTAACTTGAACTGGAATCACTTAAATACGTAACATCCGAATGATAAGGCAATGTTAATTGAAATGAGATAACTACTACCGAAAGACAAAATTATTACATATGCTTTGAAATTGAATTAAATAGACGAATTAAACTGAAAGTTGCGAAAAAGTTACACCTCTTCTCGGTGAGAATCGAACTCACGACTCCCAACTCGATAGATGGGGCGCGTTGCCGCTATTCTACGAGAGGACCCCTAAACGCAGATGTTAACCTGAATTCAATTTCAACTTAATAATGCATGCAGGTTTAATGTCATACAGGATGAATTGAACATAAACAAGTTTGATAAAAGATACTAAACATTTATGCTAGGAAAACAGCAGTACTCTGGCAACGAAGATGAAACATTAAAAAGCAAATGCCAAAATGCGGAAATAGCACAATGCGAAATTTTAGAAGGCTTAAAATACCAGAAGGAAGAAAGCCCTAAATGCAAAAAGTCCGAAAAGCGGAAAAGATCGAAAGACAAAAACGAAAGGCAGACAATAAACCGGTGACATGCATTTTAGGAAGACATGAGAAAAAACAGGAGATACTAAATGGGTTACAGAAAAGTTTATAATCAACTTCATTCCCTGCAATGCAAATGCAGATTTTCATAATCAAAGATTTTAAGTTACTTTTTTGCAATTTCTCATCGTAATAGGCTGTTTTTCATCACGCCAATCTGTCATGAAACGGCCTACTTTCCTGCATTGAAGTATGCAGTGCGGGAATAGTCATTACGCAACTGAAACCAGTGTTGTAATGATTCATTACGCAACGCTTTCTCATTACGCAACTGTTTTGAGTTGCGTAATGAATCATAACACAACATTTTTTCAGAAATTGTAAACTAATGGTGAATGCATTCCGATATAATTTCTGATACCCTCAAGTGGTCTTCTACGAAATTGCAAAAAATGTTGTACGTAACTCGTTGCAGAACTCGATTTTTACACCACTCGTCGTAATTATCCTACTCGGCAAGCCTCGTAGGATAAATTTACGACTCGTGCTGTAAAAATCATCATTCTGCAACTTGTTCCGTAAACTACTATTTAGCTATTTCTCATACTGAAAATCATTTAAATCCTGTTCTACGACACATTTCAGCCCATACAAAATGTATGAAAAAAAAATCGATAGAATATTTCAAAACCTTCCGAATATGAAAATATAGCTATAATATTGATCTCTAACGAGAAAAAATCCGACGATCTTTAAATTTTTAGTATCTGCTGTTTCAGACATACCGTGGGGGGTCATAATAAGTCCATGGAGCATAATGGGTTTTAAAACTTTGTGGTAACAGGAAGGTTACAAAAAAGTATGTAATGAACCTCAATCCCCATTCATAACCCTACTGGACACCGTCTCCTGAAATGTATTGTAAACGGCCCTGGAACTCGAGCACAAATTGGGTAAAAACCATTTTCACATTCAATTTGTTATCAAAAACAATATATGAATTTTAAAAAATTCTATAGCAATTTGAGTCCAATCGACAATATTTGAATATTCAACGGTTTTATATGCGAGAGCACAGGAAATCAACCTAAATTTTCAAACACATCCAGTTTTAGTTTGGCCAAATTTTGACGGTTTTTTCACGCTCTGCCCTTCGAATGTGCGGTTTTCCAGTGACAGTTGATGACAGGTTCCCTTGACTTTTGGGAGCTTGCAATCTAAGCCAGCTGTCTCCTCTCTCCCAGGTTAAATAGTGTCGTATACTATAAAATCAGTTAAAATTATTATCATATCATTATTTTAACAATCTCTCAGGTCATTCTATTATGGTAAATTTAACAACATACAGTCTTTGAAATCCTTATACAGATTTTGACAATTTATGGCTCAGTCAACTATCTTCATTGTTTACAAGATAATGAAATTCTGAATTTGACAATGTTTACAATGTAAAAAATAACGTCATTGAAATAAATTTCCTCATCCGTTTTTAATTATACACTGTCCTCCATTTTGTCCTTCATCTCATTGCGTAAATGTTCCAACGCGAGAATAGTTTATAAGTTTACTTATCTAAAAAGTGTTTAAAAACATTGAAAAATATTTCAATAAGTAGCGCAGACTAGGAAGAATATACAATGATTGTTGGTAAGTAAACATTTAGTGGGAATTGCTTCAATCCTCATTTGTTTGTTGATATGAACGAATTATGAAGGAAAACAATTCAATTAGTAACAGCGCAGAATACATTTGGCGATATTTCTTTACAGCAAATAAAGTTCAGTTCGCTCTTTGATCGTAGCAGAGCAGATAGCAGTCGAACAATTTCACATTGATATTTTAACTGCAATGCACATTTATTCAAAACTATGTCAGATAAATACAAAAAGTTAAATAAAACTTCTTCTGTGTTATATTTGCAAAGAAACAATTTTATTATTATTAAATACCATAGTGATATTACCATGCTGCAACACTACCAAGATCATCGTTTTTCTAGTATATTTAACGGATCCATAGTAGATTTCTTAGTAGAGGCACCAACCTCGAAAAACTCTTGCCATAAGGGACGATTCAAATATGACGTCCATCGTTTTTTGAGATTTCTAGACCCCCTCCCCCCTCTGTCACGCTTTTTCTAATACCTTCTACACGTACTGTCACACTTTCATAGACCCCCCCCCCCTCCCCCTAATGATGGACGTCATTTTTGGATGATCCCTAATGGTAAAATATACAATTCTTGTTCTAATATCAATAATGAAATCACTTCGGTTGAAAATCGTGGGTGCGAGTCTGTCAATTCTCACCCCTATTGTAGTAATTTCCACCATCAACCTTCTTTCAGTGTAGTTTATTTGATACCGTCGTTGGGGGTGACATTAGACAAAAGCATAATCTGAAATATCTCAGCAAGTATTGGGAATATTAATATAAAATTATAAGAATATCGAGAAACAAAAAAGATAACAAGGTTTGAATATTTTTATTGCGGTAAAAAATGAAACTACCAGTAGGAGGGTTAAGGTTAAAAAGACTGCTGCAGGTTATCCCACATGAATAGTAAAAAATGTTTTCGTTTCTTTTTCTGATATTGTCTTGTAAGGTTATTAAAACTTTTATCAGGCTACTTTTTATACTTGTGAACACTGCCACTTCGAGTAACGATGTTGAATTTCATATACACTACCCGTTATACATACGGACTCGCTTGAAAAAGTATTGCAACACTCAGCTGAATATAGATTCACCCTGAAATGCTTATCATCCCCTCAAACCAGGAACATTCATGATGCTATATCTCGAGATGCTGATGATCTATATGCACATTCATCAAAGTAGTTCAGAAGATCAAGGACATTCGGAAAGCAAATAGGTGGCACTAGTGTGCATGTTAAATTTAACACTTTATGCACTTTATTATTTATCTTGTGATCCACATGAGATAGAAAGTTCAAGTCTTCGTAAAAGTTGTCGAAAAAGTCAAGGACTTCCAGAATACAGGTAATTTGATTCAAAATTTTGCCGCTAAGTGACGCTAGTAAGCGTATAAAAATGAGCATCTATCTTATCATCCAGATAATATAGAAAGTTCGATAAAGTTGTTTACAAGGTCAAAGGCGTGCGAGATGCAAACAGATTTGTTCGAAACTTTACCGCTAGGTGACGCTAGTGAGCATTCTTAACTCTTTATTTTGTAATTCAAATAAGATAGAAAGATCGAATCTTCGCCAAAATTATTCAGAAAGTCAAGAGCATCCGGGAAACATTTTGATCATGTTTAAATGAGTACTTCTCGTTCTATCTTATGATTTTTTTGAGTTTTTTGCAATTTTTTTTTCAGAGGGTCAAGGAAATTACAAACATTTTAGTTTGTAATTTTGCCACTAGATGGCAATAGTTGTTGATTTGATAATTTTAAACTAGTTCAGTATCGTGATCCTGATGAAATAGCAAGTTTGAGTATTCGACAAAGCGCTAGTGAGTAAAACACATAATCAGTGTTATTGCGGTCCGAGTTAGCCATGAAAACCAACTTTTACTCTGGTTCTTCAACTCTATATTGAGATATGGAACATCCAGCTATAGATAGTTGACTGTACCTAAATCTTATGATTATGATAACATAGAATGTTCAGAATGTTGTTCAGAAAACCTTCGGCATTTGAAAGTGGAAGTGATCAATAATCATATTATATTCAAGTGATTAAGGTCTGATTCATATTCTAGTGATTATGGTATGATTTACTTCACGTGCGATTGATTCAGGCCTACAATCATAGTTTAGTTTAGTTATTCAAGTCAGAATCTCTTCATACCCAAGTGATTAGTGTCTGATTCTCTTTATATTCATGTGTTTCAGGTTTGATTCAAGTGATTCCTATCGGATTCACTACATATTCAAGTGATGCAGGTCCGATTTACTTCATATTCGCCTATTATGATTTACTAGTTATTATTATTTAATGATTCAGGTTTGACTCACCTAGAATTTTGGTCATGCAGTTTTGTTTCACGGCATTTTTCAGTCTGCTTCAAGTTTAAGCAATTCACTTCATTTTCAAGTGATTCAAGTCTGATTCATTTTATATTCAAATTTTTCAGGTACAAAATCAATTTTCTAGAGATACAGAGCTGATTTACTTCATATTTGAGGAATTCATTACTGAGTCACTCCATCGTTTACAAATGATTCATGTCTTAATCACTTCATTTACAAGTGATTTATGTTTGATTTACTTCACGATCAAGTGTTTCAAGTTTAATTCAAATCATTTTTTAGTTATTCGGGTCTGATTTGCTGAATATTTAAGGTATTCAGGACTAACTTACTTCATTTTCATGTAATTCAGGTCTGATTTACTTGATTGTCAGGTAATTAAGTCATGTTCAAATATTTATTCATGTGACTCAGATCTGATACTTTTAATATTCAAATGATTTAGCAAGTTTCGATGGATCTTCTTCGCGAAAGATCATCAACGCATCTTCACAATCCAACATTCGTCAAAATTCATTTTTATTTTTGCATCCCGAAGAGCATCGCAAAATGCGAACGGAAGCAATGCAGAAGAAGCAAAATAAACACACCGAAAAGCCTCGCTTGCAGGATTCATTTATCCACGCGCTGTTCATTCTCGTGCTTCATTGCAAGATTGCTTCTTCTCGCAAAGCCAAGCAAACACTTTACTTAACGTAATCCGACAGAAGCACGCTTGATGAACACAATTCATAGGTACAATTACTACATAATATCGATAGTATATATACGAATTGCAAAATGTACCGATTTCAACACTTATTATTAGAGAGATATAAAAGTATAGCATCGCACTATAAAAACAAAAATTGCTTTTGTAGTCTTGTTGTTAAGTTAAACTTAATATAAATGTTCAACAGACTTGATGAAAGCTTTTTGAAAACGATTTTTACAACGCTTCGAACAACTCTTGTCAGTGTGAGTATTGTCGGCAGCCTCATTCTCTTCGGCAGCTTCTTCCCATGAGAACTGCAGGCGAATCATTTCGGCAGCTCCAGATCAGTCGCGCTATGAGGCGTAATCATTGGAATTGATGACATCTCCGGCGAAATTAATACTAATAATACTGTGTTTTTGGGGTTTGAAATTTGGTTGCTGATAATAGTTGCTTGGTGCCAAAGCCTTAAATTACCCTACTTTACAGAATTCATTCGATTTTGTTCGAAAACTCCTTACAAACCGAAATAGATATCTATTCAGAGATATAATTTTATACAAATTATTATCAACTTATAATGGTACTTATCATGCTTGTTTTGACTGGAAACACCTGTGAAAGTGATTTTTGCTACAAATTGTGTATAGATAATCGCACGAAATCTAATTCACGTTCTCTATTAACATTCTCCAATCCAGTTCCAACTGCAACGATGTAAAACAGTTTTTGGGTTGTGTATTTTCATGTGTTTATCTACCCATTAACAAAGTTACCCGAAAACTGAACATCGATTTTCGATTATATTAAAATTTTCAAGTGCATTCAAAATGAAGCGTTTGCTATTTTTTAACTGCGATCGACAGCTTAGGGGAATTCGGGGCACATCAAGCAAATGTCTTGTTTAAAACCATAAAATGGCAATATTTATAATTTACTCTCGGCTAGTTTTCAAGTTTAATATCAGTACGACGTGCTACATTAATTCATGGTCATAAAAATCATAATATATGTCAGAAAAGTGAAGTAGGTACAGGGCTGGTAAAAAGGTATTGGGGCAAAATGAACACTTGCGTGAAATTCAGTGATTCCCAAATATGTAATGTAACCAATCGTTCCGATAAGTAAAAGGGCTCTCCCTCATTCATAATAGCTGAAAAGAATCTTTCTGGGTTTGTTACTTTGCTCAAAATTAAGATTCTTCCACCGCCTTGCTTAAATGCCATTTGAAAACTGAGAAAAACTGAAAGTCTAATTTCAAAGAACAATTGAAGCAAAAAATAAACTTTTACACCGTCAAACATTTCAAATTCAA
The DNA here is from genome assembly GCF_002204515.2 of Aedes aegypti. Taxonomy (NCBI): domain Eukaryota; kingdom Metazoa; phylum Arthropoda; class Insecta; order Diptera; family Culicidae; genus Aedes; species Aedes aegypti. The sequence goes on from NC_035109.1 coordinate 148,097,966, forward strand.
TACAAATTCCATGGAGTATATGAACTTTTGATGAATTATGCATATTCTCAGAGATTATGAGGGTGTCCATTTCGACCCGTGTGTTCATTATGCCACTAGGGGTACTAGGGATAGTAAGGGGACTCCCTACTTGTTTTAAAAATATAAATCTCAAAATCAAAATGCGAAAATATTTAGTCTTTCTTCTAAAACACTATCAAAATTACCCCGTTTTAGGTACTATCCTTCTCCTTTTATAACAGTCGTAAAAAGAGGTCGCAGTGTTTTATCTGTAGAAACAAGTTCGATCAACATGTTGCTGAATTGGGCTTCAACATTTATGCTATGAGAATAAATATATTTCCACCTGATGGTACATAATGAATTGAACTATAAATGAGTTCACCTAAATTTGTTGGGTTAAATAAACTGTTTTTTACCCTTCTTACCCGTCGACGATAATCTGCAACTTCTCTGGGCATGTTTCAGCGGGTACGGCTGGACCACTGATCTTGGCCATCGCCACCCTGTATGCATCTCCCCACGGATTTGCATTGGCATCGCGACACAACTCCTTGAAGCACGTTCTCTTGCTCAGCGAAATTTCTCTTTTCAGATCGGCTTTCGCCGCCCTCAATGTTACTCTTCGCTCTTCCCTCTCACCATCGGTTTTGGCTCTTTGCATCCGTCTCCTGGCTTGGAGACATCTTTTGCGGAGGTTGCCAAGTGTCTCATTCCACCAGTATACCGGACGACGTCTGTATTTCGGCTCGACCTTCCGTGGCATGGCAATGTCGCATGCTCGTACCATCGCAGCCGTTAACTCCTCCGATCTCAAGTTCAGAACCTGCTCTTCTCTTCTGAGGGCTTCCACGAAAAGCTCTTCGTTAAAACGTTTCGTTTTCCACATCTGCCCATGAGGTGTACTCGCTCTCTGTGAGCATTGTGTTCTTCCACCAATTCTATACCGGACCTCCTGATGATCGCTATGAGTGTACCCATCGCAGACTCTCCAGTTCAGGCCTCCCGTCAACACAGGACTACAGAAAGTGATGTCGATTATTGATTCCCGGCCATCTCTACGGTAGGTGCTGGTTGTTCCTTCGTTACCCAAGTCTACGTCCAGCCTTGCCAGCGCTTCTAGTAGACTACGCCCTCTTGGGTTGGTGAGACGGCTGCCCCACTCAACTGCCCAAGCATTGAAGTCGCCAGCGATGACGACTGGTCTCCGGTCGGCTAGCTTATCGGTTAGCTCGTCCAGCATCTCGTTGAACTGGTCCAATGTCCAGCGGGGGGGTGCGTAGCAGCTACACACGTACACATCGTTAAGCTTTGCAATAACGAAGCCTTCGTCCGCCTGGAACACTATTTCCTGGATAGGATACCTCCCCATCGTCCAGATTGCCGCTGTCTTCGCCTTATCAGCGATCCAGTTACCGTTTCCAGCTGGTACTCGATACGGCTCGGCAAGGATAGCTACGTCGCACTTCGATTCCGATACGGACTTCCACAGCAGCTGTTGCGCTGTGTCACAGTGGTTGAGGTTTAGCTGAGTTACCTCCACTGCGGTTTAGAATTTCTCGCTTGCTTGAAGGCCGGACACTTAGGGCCTCCCGTCGCGTGTCTGTTGCGACTTTTGTCCTTGCAGATCAGGCACCTTTGCTTATTGTTGCAATCTTGCGCCTTGTGACCTTCGTCGCCACACCATCTACAGAGCTTACTTCTGTCTGGTCCTTCGCAGTTCCGTGCCAGGTGGCCGTATTCCAGGCACCTGTAGCATCCCTCCGGTCTCTGGGAGATCTTCAGTGGACATACTGAACAACCGACTCGAATTTTCCCGACTTCCAGCGCTTTGTTGGCTGCGTCTACTGGGAGCTTTATGGACGCCGCCTGTGTACCAAGCGGTGCTCTTCTTAGCCGTACTGTCATCTGCACCGTTTCCAGATCGCACTGCTCCTTTATGGCGGTCCTCACTTCCTCTTCGGTGGTGATCCAATCCAGATCCCGCAATTGGAGTGTCACTTCAGGGCACATGGCTTTCACCTGCACCTTTTCGCCCATGACTCTCTCGGTTAGCTCTTTGTATGTCGAGCTTTTGTTCACCGAGTCTTTTTTTAGCTCGATGAGCATGTCTCCCGTCTGGGTGCGTCTGATCTTCTGAACGTCGGCACTAAACTCCTTTAGTTGAGGGTCCGTCCTCATGGCCCGCAAGACTTCAGCATAAGTGTCCTCGCTAGTTTTGACGACAACAGCTTCGCATTTTGCCTTCTTCCTGATTGGCCTTTGCTTTCTGGCACTCTCCTGTTTGCCTCTCTTCTTCTTGTTCCGGACCTCTTGCCATGGGATATCGCCAGGTCCCCCTCTGAGCACTTCATCCGCCGGTTTTGGATTTACGTTTTTCGGCTTCTTGGATACAGCCTGTCTTTCGTCTCCTGGTGACGACCTATGTCTTTTGGGGGTGAAACTTGGCGTAGTTCCTATTCCCGCTGACCTTTCTTTCCCCTTGCTGTCTTTCCGAGGGGCTATGCCGGTTTTTTCCGGCTGCACTACCGCAGCTGCCAGGGCCTTTTTGGTCGCCGCTAACTCGGTTTCAACAGCTTCAATCCTCTGCATCACTTTCCTCCAGTCCTTGACGGCGGATCCGAGGGTTCCTTGAATCCTTGCCACGAGGTCCTTAATGTCTTTGTGCACGTTGTGCCTCTTATCGACGAATTCCCGAAGCTCATCTACGACGGTTTTCGCCGCTTCCACCTTCGATTGCCTCGGGGGTAACTTCCACGCACTTTGCAGCTGATGTTGCTGCTGTCTCTCACGCTGCTCCTGCTCACTTTGCGACTTATCCCGCCGCTCCTGTTCACGTGTTCGCTGCTCGTGCAGTTCATCTTCGCTCTGCTGGTGTTCCAGCTGCTGCTGTTCCAGCTCCTGCTGTTGGCATTGCTTCGGTGGCGACCTCGGCAAGCCACTTTTTGCGAACGGATTCGCTGTTTCACCTACGTTGATGTTGTTAACTTCCATGCTTAAGGGTCCCCCCTCCAAGCCGCTATCTCCACCCGTCGTAAGTAGTCGTCCTTGTGATCCCATGGGTACCTTTGCTTGCAGTGAGGTCCACGCGAGGGCTGACACGGTCCTTCATGGGGTACCGGGTTCAGAGCCAGATCGACGCTAGTCAGGAATATCCATCTGAGCCTACTTCCACCAGCTAAGGTGGCGAGCTTTGAACGTACTAGGAGGCCTGCCACGGTTTTAACGGGACGGGGGCAACCGTTCCATTAGCCCACCTGCCGTTTCAGAATAGTGTCACCCATTCTTACTAAGGAAGTGGAATAGAGCGATTGTCAGCTCTATAACGTCGTGTTGATACAGTCCTTGACCTTGTCCTTGTCCTTGCAGCCAGTATGCCGTAATTAGGATCTTACTGGCATCGATCCTAATGTGCCGGTTGGCACTCCAATGGTTGGGCTAAGGCACTTTGAAAGCGGTACCAGGTCGCTTGTTCAGGGTTACTTACAGATATGTGGTTTTTTGTAGAGATTCACCAGAGCCCACTGATGAACCCCCGCCACATCCTAGGTAGACCATGCTTGAGCCCCTGGTCAGATGGACCAGACGCTCGGCCACCTCCCGAAGGAAGTACCAAAGGTGGTATTCCATACGGCTGTATGTATGAGTTTCGCTTGGAAAGGGTAAAAATCCCAAGCTTCCACCTGGCACCTCCTCACTCTAGCTGATGTCAGAAGGACAACAGTGCCCAGGTTGCACTACCAGCTAAGTACGCAACCCTTAGCTGGCGGTCTTTGTCATCGTTAGACCCGTGGAAGCGTGAGGTAGGGGCTTGTGAGGACCAGAGCTATGTTGGACGCTCCTTCCTGGTTGTCGACTCACCATTTTGCAACCCTGTATGTGTATGTATGTGTGTGTATGTGTGTGCGTATGTGTGTGTGTATGTGTGTGTGTATGTGTGTGTGTGTTACAAAAAATGTCACTCAATTATCTCAGCCGTTTGTCAACCGATTTAAACACTTTTAGCTCTTAAAGAAAGCTACAACATTCCCATAGAACGCTATTGAATTTCATTGCGATCGGACATTTCGTTACAGAGTTATGATTCAAACAGTATCGTGAAGTACTAGAAAAAGCATATTCTAATATTTTCAACTGTCTGCATTTTGATCGATATCTCAGCCATTTTTGAACCGATTTAAGTTCTTCTATCGGCTAATGAAAGCTCTGATATTCAATCATAAGCCTTCAAATTTTCATTGAAATCGGATTACTAGTTTCAGAGATATCATTGGAAGAATTTTCTAAAGTACTGAAAAAAAAAATTCTCTGAAATATTCATTTTTTTTACATTTTGATCAATTTCTCAGCTATTTTTAATCGAATTTCAGCTCTTTTTTCGTCGATTGAAAGCTCGGATATCATTCACAACCATATTGCAATCGAATTATAAATTACAGAGATAAAAATCATTATTTTCAAAAATCTCTAAAATTCCCCTTTTTACCCTTCTTACAACCATAAGAAGGGTATAAAGATCGCTTGAAAAACCGACTTTTGATCCGAGGCCCGGAGGGCCAAGTCTCATATACCAATCGATAGAGCTCGACGAACTGAGCACATGTCCGTGTGTGTGTATGTGTGTGTGTGTATGTGTGTGTGTATGTGTGTGTGTATGTGTGTGTGTGTTACAAAAAATGTCACTCAATTATCTCAGCCGTTTGTCAACCGATTTAAACACTTTTAGCTCTTAAAGAAAGCTACAACATTCCCATAGAACGCTATTGAATTTCATTGCGATCGGACATTTCGTTACAGAGTTATGATTCAAACAGTATCATGAAGTACTAGAAAAAGCATATTCTAATATTTTCAACTGTCTGCATTTTGATCGATATCTCAGCCATTTTTGAACCGATTTAAGTTCTTTTATCGGCTAATGAAAGCTCTGACATTCAATCATAAGCCTTCAAATTTTCATTGAAATCGGATTACTAGTTTCAGAGATATCATTGGAAGAATTTTCTAAAGTACTGGAAAAAAAAAATTTCTCTGAAATATTCATTTTTTTACATTTTGATCAATTTCTCAGCTATTTTTAATCCAATTTCAGCTCTTTTTTCGTCGATTGAAAGCTCGGATATCATTCACAATCATATTGCAATCGAATTATAAATTACAGAGATAAAAATCATTATTTTCAAAAATCTCTAAAATTCCTCTTTTTTTAATTTAAACTTGCACGTATATCTTAAAAAAATCGCTGGCAAAATCATTTTAGGACATCAATTTTTCATTTTTCGATATTATTTTACAGGATGGCAACATGGGTTTATAGGCCCTCTTAAACTATGATAATAAGCGTATGAAAACTAATAAAGTTCGATATCCGCCTTTTGACGTGCAGTTTCCTGGACTTTTTCGCAAACCATTAAACTATTAGGGCAGATAGAACATAGTCACAACATCCTAAAGTTTAGTTATACACCGGGGATTCGCTGGTTGGAACACGACTGCCTTCCATCTAGCGAATCCGACCCGTTAGTAGGAAAGACTGACAGCTGGTGAAAATGCTCCACACGAACGCATCTGGACAGCAAATCGCCACAAAACGCACATATACATACGCATTTGTTCTATATATGGAGACTTCAAAGCGACGATACTCAGACGTCAAAGTCAGTTTGACATTTTCTGTTGACATTTGAGTGCTTTTAGTTGGAATATTTTCCAACCAGCGAACATCCAACCATCGAGTCATTCCATGTAGCGGAACCCCAACGAGCGAATCCCCACTGTACTGGTACAAGGTTCCAAATGAATGATGAATAATAATTATCTCATACCTGTATGGAAATGTAAGAAGGGTTCAGTCTCACCATCGGTGGATTAAGTCAGGTTTTTTTTCTACTTGTTGGATAAGTTCCGACCTTCATCACTGATTCGGTGCACAAGAAGAGCAAAACAGAACTCTAAACTAGGCTCCGTCTTATCGATTAAACAATCTAGCTACTCTCGATGGCCGTCTCCCTTTCGAATCTATAGATGCTAGTAGATAACAATTAATAGCTTCATTCGGTGTCAATAGGAAGTTCGTTGATGAGTGAACACTCCTCACATCCATCTCGGAGCGCAGATTAAAAAGAGCACCCACCAAAATCGACCGACCAAAAGCGAGAGCGCGATCATCAATCACTGTCAATTTAATGTGGCCTTTGAGTGATGCGCGTTCGTTTGAAAATATCATTCGCCCAGTTCCAGTGTATTTTTTTTTTCAGTGAACATGAGTTAGATTCCACAGTGTCTATAATAGATTATAAACAGAAATAAACTAACGCCCAGAATGAGCTTTTCCACTTCTCCATCATACTCAATCTTCCTTTATAGGCACATACACCCGCATATTTGCAGGTAGGTATGCCGGTCCGATAATGCCGGTAACGGTCAATCAAATCAAAAAAGTTTCGGACCACAAACAGGAGCGAAAGTTTTCTTATCATCCGCTGTGAATTCATCCATGCATGAGTAAACTTTCACTGACAGTCCGGAATGATAAGGATTGTATACTGCTAACGGCGAAACTTCTGCGCTTATGCTGGCCGCGCATTTTTGGCCTCGTTGCGGAACTTTTATCGGGACAGTTTGGGCAGTATTTTTTTTCTCTGAGAACCTGTTGGAAATCGAGAACTTCAATCAAATCACGTAATAATTTTGTTAGAAAGGTTTTCAAGTTTTCTATTTGAGGGTTGAAGCATGAAAAATCTTCGAAAAACAACGAAAGTTCGTTTTTTATGTCTGAATGTCGTACGTACCAGTACGTCGTTCAGAAACTTTTCTAATATATTTCACCTAAAAATAAACTTAGAACGATAACATCATTGTATCTTTGCAAAAACCACTACCTCCGTTATAGGAACATGTTCCAATAATAGTGGTGTTTGCTTATTTCTGTTCCTATAACAGTGGTATACATTAACATCCTATTAAAACCCACGTTTATAGGAACGTGCCACTATTACTGGCGCAAAGGAGCAAGAAAGTTAAGGGGCTATTCATTAATTACGTAACTCAATGTTGGCGATTTTTGGAACCCCCCTCCCCCATGGTAAGATATTTTGTATGAAAATTTAAAATAATTTGTTTAGTGTAAGAAATCTCAAACTCCCTCCCTCACCCAACAACAACCATTACGTAATTAATGTACAGCCCCTAAAGTTTTCATTAGATTGATCATAACGTTAATTACACTGATCTCAACCTTTATAGCACTGGGAGCTGATATCAATGTTTCAAAATTCTATATTTTCAACCTAGTTCGATCAATCTTGATGAAATTTCCAGGAAAAATCACATATGAGTTATACTTTTATTTATTTATTTATTTGCTTCATCTTCAACTTGGAAGTTGCACAGACTGTTAAAATTCACTTAATCCTATTCTTATAAATTAATTTACTAATATTAAAGTCGAACACATTACACACTTGATTAAACAGTCGACAACATATATCAAAGGGATTATTCAGTCCGTAAAGAGTGCTATGGCCAGGAATCCACAACAGTTGGCGGTTTCGAAGCTTACGAATGGGCACGTGTAGTCTGACATTCTCCAGAAGGCTGCTACAGTCAATGTTATTTCTGATAACGTCGAAGGTAAACAGGCGTTGAAGCATCACTCGACGACTCGCTAACGGCTTTTCGTAGGGCGGTATTCATGTGATTCATGCATTGAAACTTTTGAATTCGCTGATGGTTTCGGATTAAGGTCCAAATATTTGGGGTACCTACGGTAATTCAAAATGAAAATTATGGAGAAAATGCAAGAAATTTCATCAAAAAATTTCAAAAATCAATCAAAAATTGATCTATTTGATATTAGCAGTTTACGGAACCAGTAGCAACTCAATACAGTTGCGTAATTAAAAGGCATTGCGTAACATTCGTGACGCAACTGATTTCATTTACGTAATAACTATGACCACACTGCAAACTGAAAAATAACATAACGTTAACTACTATTACGCGATATGTTTGTTTACAGCACGAGTCGTACAATTATCTAACGAGGCTTGTCAAGTTGGATAACAACGACGAGTGCTGTAAAAAATGAGGTCTGCTACGAAAGACCACTCGAGGGTATCAGAATTCATATCGGGATGCATTCAACATGTTTTTTTTTTATTTTCTGAAAATTGTAGTGTAATGAATCATTACGCAACTCAAAACAGCCGCGTAATGAGAAAGCCTTGCGTAATAGTCATTACGCAACTGATTTTAGTTGCGTAATGAATATTACCACACTGCATGATTCAGTGCAGGAAAGTAGGCCGTTTCATGACAGATTGGCGTGATGAAAAACAGCTGATTGCGATGAGAAATTGCAAAAAAATAATACTTGTATCAGTTTGGAAACTATTGTGGTCATTTAGGGAACATGGTCACTGGATATCGGTTCTTCCAGAATATCATGCACTGATACTTTTCAACGGCTCCAAATTCATTTTTTTTTCACTCAGATGTGATTAAATATCGTGTCATGAATTATGAACTAGTTCTGAGGAAGTATATGATATGAGTGACATCATATCATATACTTCCTTTTATTTCTGGCGTTACGTCCATACCAGAGCCTGTTTCTCAGCTTACTATTTCACAAGCAGTTCAATTTTCTAGTTACCCTAATAAATTCATACCTAATTCTGAAACCGTCACCGAATTGTGATTTTTCCGGAAACTCTTCTCAAAATCGATCAATGGCGAAGATATAGTATTTTAAAAATTGGATGTCGACATCGAGGTTAATTTCGTTTGCATTTCAAATTGATCCTAATTTTACATGAAGGACGGATTATTCAGGATCGTGCTACTTTTTCCCGAATGTAATTTCTCTAAATGCCACATCTCCAAATGACCTTTAACCCCGAATGACCCATTACCACCCCCCCCCCCCCCCTTGAAAAATAATGTAATTCAAACAGGTAGAAGAATAGTCTTCAGACTAAACATGAAGAACAATAAGCAAAAAATAAAGGGGATATTGAATCATTGTCGACTAAACACAAATTGTCAAAAATGCTGATGACGGTGAAAAGCGAAAGAACCGCGAATCAAATAAAGAAGGATGCATTTCAGATGACCAGTTTGTTCACCACCTTGAAATGTAAAAAGTTATTACCAAAATTTTTCGAGTAAATGGGCTATTCGGGTAGAAAGAGTATTTGGGGAACTGGCATTTGGGGGAGCTGATGTTGGGGGAAAACAAATTCGGAAAAGCTGACACTCAGGGAAAAATAGCAGCACCATTATTCAGTGGTAAGGCAATCAAACTTACGTTGTTTAGGTTGTTATTTATATTAGGTGAAAGATGTTTTCGTAGTATGTAGACTGTCGATCAGGTTTTTCACTCAGACTGATTGTCGAGTGTATACACTTCTCACACACCCATATGCTCAAATTGACATAAGCTTTACCTCATTAAATTTAAATTATTAAGGTAAAATGGTCCAAAAAGTCACTTTAAAGATTTGTGTTGTTTTCTCGTAATGTGATCCACATTTTAAAGCCATACGAAGTCTAGACAGTAACTTTACAATATGTATTTGCTAGTTACCATCATGAAAACACCAAACAAAAACATTCGTTTCTTTTACGGTTTCCAATTTTGTCTAAAAGTTGTTTAAAAAATGGGGTTGATTCAAAATGATCGAATTGATGGGGTAGAATGCCATTTATTATGGCGTACGAAGAGTCTGCAACCAAGCGTCTCCATGAGTATGGAAACGCTTATTTGTTAATAAAATCATCGGAAAATTTTAGGGTAGAAGCACCGGGTGCCACCATAGTGCCAATTTCAGGCATAATCATAGATTAAACACCGTTCAAACCAGCATACTAGCATGAAACATTTCGTGTTAATAGAACACATTCACATGATAGATCTACATTCATTTAATTGTCCGAATTAATCCAAAAAAAGAAAGAAAGGAATAATTTTCGTTGTAATTTTGATTTTTATATACCTATTTGACCACTCTCATAAGAAATCAATGCGATTGGCCATTAGTTAAAAATGTGGCTGAAACTGGTTCTGGTGACCAGAGTTGGGAAAAATTATCTGATGATTGCTCTTGATGATCCCAAATTCTGTTTGACAATCAAGATAAGTATACCATGGATAAACAGACATATTAGAAAATGTTTGATGAACTGTTGAAGGGTTCTTCGCCAAACAATCGATTATTGACAAGTCTATAAACCAAAACAATATAAATAAACTGTTTCATACTTTCAGATATGTTCTGTGCATCCAGTTTGGAATTTGCATTGTGGATAAACAATCATTTTCTAAGTAAAATATGTATATTTGTGCGTGAGGTGCTAATTTCAAAGAAAATTGCATACCTTTGCGTTTAATGTGGTGTAATTCTGTAATTTACACCATTAAAATTAAAAATTGACCGATATATCATTAAGTTGTAAGATTTTTGAGACTTGGTCCAGGTTCAGTGACCATAATTTAGTGAATAGCATATCTCTTTATCTTAGGAAACTTATCGTAATAATTGATCAACTTCACCCCGAAATAAAAAAAAATCCACTTTTTGATTTTTTCAAAATGTTTTTGTTATGAAGAGAACATTTTGTCGAAATTACGTTTGTATAATTCGATAGATATCCAACCAGTACATGTTTTGAAAATATTTGGATGATAATGCAATACGCTTCCAATTGCAAAACGCAACATACTGTTAGCCATCTATACTTTGGTAGCGCAACTAGTCAGATGATGAAAGATTTGATTTTTCACGCATCCATCACATGCCGCTGTGGGGAAAAATGTTTTATTTTCCTGATATAAGACGGTTCACAATGAAACAGTTAGGCGGAAAAGGTAGGAATATCCTTTCTCTATGTTCTACATACGTTTGTTTTTTGTATTATTGCACTATTTTCATAAAAAATTGAGATCCGGCTGGTAGGAGTACTAGTTTGAGGTTGGAGAACCAGGATACACGCTCAAAAAAGAGTTCTGGAAAAGGGAAACTTTCAAAGATACACCATGAACTACCACCAACGTTCACATAAACATGATCTTGTTCACGGTGTATTTTTGCTTGTTGACGAGTTCACGTCTGCTGTTCACGGATACGAGAACGGATTTTTTCTGTGTATGTGAGGTTAGTTTCTTTGGAACTTTCGCCTGAGCGATTTTTGCGCTTGAATAAAACACGTTTCGGGACATTCTCCGCTGCCTCTAAAATACCATTGGGTAGATAAATGAATTCTCTACCATTGGATCTCATTCAATTTCATACATTACTTCACTTAAGCGGTGAAAATAAATATTTTGTTCCGAATGTTTTGAAACCATGAATGGGTTTGACATTGCTTTCGGAAACCATCATCATGACGACAGCAGCACACCCCAGCGGACAAATTGTCGTTTTGGGAGCGAATTAGGTGTTTTCTACGCGATGCAATCATAAAATCATATAATCAAAAAAAACTTTTTAATTATATAATAGAAATAGGTCTATAATTACGACTGTCTTCCACGTTTACACCTTTGAGAATAAGAACAACTCTTGTTATTTCTAAAAGATTGGGAAATTCACATTCTGCCAAGCATGTGTTGAACATCAATGATAAAATATTTGAAAAGATATGTCTGCTTTTCTGCACATCTTGATTTGATACTTTATCGGACCTGGACTTTTGTTGGGTGACAATTCATTGCTTATTTCAGCCCCTCACACCGGATTCAAAAAAAGTGTGATAAACTGAGTTTATTGTTATGTACTTAATTTATTTGTTGCTGTTTAATTCGCTAACTACATAAATCTGAGACGATTGATGTAAAATACTGGTTGATCTGGTATTATGCTATGCTTAAAGGTTCAACAGGTTTTAAAGATGTCATGAAAGGAAACCAGAGTTGCAGCGAGCAAGGCAAATAAGAAGACAATGTTACTACAACGTTATGTAGCAAAGACATCAATCATCCGATACTAACATCATTAATTTCCACCGCTGCAGTCAGCGAAATTTGGCGTTGATTGAAATCAAATTGCATCCGCATAGGTGAGATTGAGATTACAGTGATCTTTCCATCTACGACGCTTAGTATCAACGTTGGTCTCGAAGGGTGACGTGATTTATCGCATGTGAAATTTAACTGATTTGAAATCATCGAAATAAAAAGAAAATCACTAAGATACTACATAGGTTAGAGCGGATCAAATTTTAAAATGCTTTAACGTTTTTATCTCTCATATCTTTCTTGTAATCTTTTGCTGTAACAATTTTGCTGAAGATCTAAAGGTGGCGACCCAAAGACGTTGAAAATTTGTATATGAGTTTTAATGAAGAAATTCGAATGGTTTGTACTTTGAACGACCCTAATATGGGTTACCATTCTTCTCCATAGTCCCATAGTGTACTAAATGGTAAACTTACTGTAGTATACTGTAGCCGCCAAATGCCATCAGGTGGAATAAATTATGACTTTGTTGTTCAAAAACAGCGGCACTGTACCGACCGACTGACGTCGAACGATCCACATATTCTGGCGCAGCATCGAGTGCCTGAGAGAGGGCTGTCTTTCACGGTAATAGGTTTTGTAGGGCGATCCGCCATCCTTCGTGACAACATCTCCGACCGACATCATCAAGGTTCAAGAATGGCTATGGCTTGGAATTCTCCGGTGGTGGATTTTCTTGAGAAGTGGATACAGCTTCGGAAGGGAGTTATCCTGCGCCGGGGGACAATAATGGCCCACATATTTGCTCCCTGAGAGACATTTGGCCCAGACACTGAAAACATATCGAAGGATACGCGAAGATAATTTGAAAAGGGCGTATTACCAGCACACAACAAGTTTGTAACACATAAAAGTAATCCAGTAATAGGTACAGAAACTAATACTATAGTACACAAGTGATATGATAAGAGCTTGCGATAGATTAAACTGAAAATCATACGCCCTTTTGGAAATCACGTAAGTCCAGCAAGCTTCACAATGCAGTAGCAGAGCATCGTTGTCGTAAGGTGTGCATCTGCCATTCCATGCTTCTAGCATCAAACTTTCCCCATCAAACATTGATATATCTCGTGGCTTGTATGTTGTAGCTAGGAACAGAATCTGGTGCTGTTTGGCAGGAAGCCATCAATACAAACATCTACGGGAACGGGAAAGTTTACTAGTCTAGTCTAGCCATCGTTAGTTCCCCGCTCGCTTTGAGGTTCACCCACGGATGCTTTCTATACCCAGAACTACGACATAGAACATCATACTAGGTCTGGTCGATTCGACGGCCGGCTGCATTGAAAATCCATAAATAATTTTCCTCACAGGATGACACACGGACCGGCCACACAGCTCTTCGCTCAAAACTATTGGGCATAGTCTGCAAGGTACACGGTCATAGATTCCCACTCGAGGAGAAATCGACGAAATCATGTTCTGACCACCTTTGCTTATGCAGTACCATACATAAAGGTACATCCAACACTCAGGGAATGGTAATCAATTTGTGCAACATTTGGAACCGTCCGTTTTTGTTCCCATACGTTTCGATGGGCTGCTGATGCTTCAAATCTGCCTTAAAATCCCCTCTTTAAGGCAGATTTACCTTGTTCGTTCGTTTCGATTTTTGGCACACAAACAAGCATGATTATGATTCATGGATTTGACGGTTGATCTAGTGGTGGCTGGTGCGAGACAAGTGGCACATGAATTATGGATAAAGTTTGGTGCGCTTCCCATTTGAAAACAAGCTGAACTGTTGGTGAAAGAAACTCTGATGAGTAAAAAGCTTTTATAGCTGAAATATATCAGAGATCCAGTGGATGCGAGTAACTGACACTGAAAAAGGCTACAAGTGGTAGTCGAAATACGCATATCCGTCAAAAGTTAGGCAATTAGGGAGTAACAAAAAGGTACAATACTCAAATCTGATTACCCAAGTAACCAAATAGCACTTTAATTCGCCCTGCCTGCTAATATAGTGCTTTTATAGAGCTTATAAGCTCTATATTAGCTAAATGATAGCCCTATAATCTCAACAAGGTGAATTGGTTACTGAGATTCTTTTATTTAGTTAACATCTTAAAATATAACACTGAATCAAGAATGTCATGCCACAATACTCGGTTCGTGGCCGCATCTCTCCATGTTCGGTACTGCCCCACACTCGTCAAATCGATACGCACTAGATTCGCTCACCTAGCTCGCTGCACTCCACGCCTTCTTGTACCAACCGGATCGGAAGCGAATACCATCTTTGCAGGGCTGTTGTCTGGCATTCTTACAACATGCCCTGCCCATCGTAACCTTCCAGCTTTGGCCATCTTCTAAATACTGGGTGCGCCGTAGAGTAGCGCGAGCTCGTACTTCATCCTTCGCCGCCACAAACTGTTCTCCTGCACACCGCCAAAGATCGTCCTAAGCACCTGACATTCGAAGACTCCAAGTGCTTGCAAGTCCTCCTCGAGCATCGTCCACGTTTGGGTTTGTTCACAAATTTCATAACGCCAAAAAAGTCCATTTTTGACACCCACCCACCCCTTCGTTACGCATTTTGTATGAATATTTTTTGAATTTTGTATGAGCTGTAACATCTTAAGGACACCCACCCACCCCCGTCAGCGTTATGAAATTTGTGAATGGGCCCTTTCATACCCGTAGAGGACTACCGGCCTTATGAGCGTTTTGTACATGGTACATTTGGTGCGGGCGTGAATCTTTTTTGACCGCAGCTTCTTGTGGAGGCAATTGTAGGACCGACTTCCTTTGATGATTTTTGGAATTGTTGAAATTCCTGGCCGCATTAAATGTTGTAACCAGTGTCAGTGTGATGTCTAGTGTTGATGAGATTTGTCGCGTTTAGTTTCGTAAAAGTATTGTAAAAAAAAGAAAACGTTTGTAGATAGGTTAGAGTAGAATGTCCCGAAAACTCCCACGAACGCAGCCAACACAGCTCCACCCTATATAAAGACGAGAGTAGTACCACTAGTCACCACCAGGGCTGCGCTAAACCACACGAATGGGCGGCCATGGGGGTGGTGAAATGGGTGGCCAGGATGAGGCGGATTACGTCATCAATGGACATGGGTCAACGGCCAAAGGTTCGGGGTCAACGATCACCAAAACGAAACATCATAAGCCTGGTGATCTTTGAAGACAGCAGTTGTGCTTGCTAAAATCATAAGTTATCGAGCAAGTTTGGAGAAGTTACAGAGTACAAAGTGAAAGGATATTGTGAAGAAAGGAGTAAGGAAGTGAAAGTTAAACTGGACATCCAGGTAAATTTCCGTCCCCAAATAACCCCGAACCTAGCCTGACTGTACCGCGTCTAACTCCCGCCATTTTGAATCCATCGTGCCCACAGGACATCGCGGTTTTTATTTGAAATCGTCATCGCGGTTTTTGTTTAAGAAACGCTATTGCGGTTTGCGCCATTACCACCGTAATCTTCCTGCGTTGACTCTACGTGAGTCCGTGATGACCTGTACCCCAGAACGTCAACCAAGTGCGCTTGGAAACCCAGGCTTTCCAGTGAATTCACGGATCACTGAAGCCTCGAGTCCATCACAACACTTGAGGGGCGTACGGGACAGGCAGGAGGTCCACGAGAGGCTGCAGACGAAGGAGGAGAAAGGAGAAGGAAGGAGCCAACCGCCCCCTGGCCCGGATAGCGGAAGTAGTTCCAGTGGTCAGTGAAGGAGCAGCGGAGAAGGTGCTGCAATGATCGGGGCCCCGAAGAAGTGAAGGAATTGTAAGGTAGGAGTAGGATAAGAAAGTGGGAGGCGTCGTCCGGTGTTGAGGACGGACGCAAGTAAAGAGAAGGAAAGATTAGGAGAGAGAGACGAACAGGAAGTAGGACTTCAAGGAAGTGGGAATAAATCTGTGCACATAGACCACGAAATAGAGGGATTTTTCCTAGAGCCGATCTGTAAGTGTTTTCTTTCGCGGAGTGGCACGAGCGTAGCGCCGACCCTGAGGCTTGGAGACGGGGGTCTCATCTAGGCTGGGAGTAACACGGCCTGCAAGTTAAAATGTAGAGCTGGCAAATGTGGGTACAGTGAGTACCTTCCGCAGGAATAGTGCAGAATGGATTATCGATGTGACGTTCTGTAGTCCTAAAACCTTTTAGGTACCATGAACTGGCGCGTTGATGACGGATATACTCATAACGATCATCAATCAATTCGCTATGGTATAGTACCAGGAGACGGAGGGCAGTGCGAAGTAACTCGACCCAAGTCCGAGGTTGGAAAACAACGCACTTCGACGACGAAGTGTTCACAGATGCCGAACGGAATACTCTAAACCTAAGCGGTGAAGAGCTAGTTGCTGTGATATGACGAGCGTGTAATGCTTCCATACCGAGAAAATCCCCTCTCAGAAAGGAAAGACCGACGGTGTTCTGATGGTGCAAATAACTGCAAGCCTTCGAGCGATCTGCCTCCGGGCTATACGAAGATGGCAACACGCAGGCACGGGACCATAGAGAGAAGAACGCAGTGCATCATTCAGGGATGCAAAGTTAGCTCTCAAAAAGGAAATCAAGAGTCGAAAATGGGCATGCTTCGATAGTCTATGCCAGAGTGCCAACTCGAGTCCGTGGGGTGACGCCTACAGAGTGGCAATGACTAAGACCAAAGGTGTCATAGCGCCCCAAGAGAAGTCGCCCGAGTTGCTGCGATCGATAACCGATGTACTCTTCCCGCATAACCCTTACAAGCCCGTGAGAACGTGACGAACGAAGAGTTAGCAGAAGTCGTGAAATCATTCGCGTCAAACAAGGCACCGGGTCCCGATGGTATCCCGATTGTTGCCTTAGAAGCGACAGTGAAGGCGGATCCGGACAAGTTCAGAACCACGATGCAAAGCTGCGTAGATCAAGGAATCTTCCAGTATGTACGGAAGTGACATAAATTGATGCTACTACTAAAGACGTGGAAACCATCAGGTGACCCTTCGGCGTATACAGTTATCTGTCTACTAGATACGACGGGAAAGTTGTTGGAGAGGTTGATTCTCGACAGGTAGTACCGTATACGGTAGGTGCGGACGGCCTATCTAACAACCAGTTTCGATTCAGGAAAGTTAAATCTACTCTGGACGCTATCCAGTCAGTCTTTCAGACAGCTGAGGTGGCAAAGCATAGAAGGATTACTGCGTTACTGATTGTCATTCTGGATCTGAATAATACGCTCAACAAGCTGGGATGCGATTGCCCACGTACTTCATCGCTTCAAATTACCGGTGCAGTTGTATAAGCTACAAGAAAGCTAATTTGATGACAGGATGCTACTGTTTGGATTAATCATGAGCCCGATATTATGAAATGCGATGTGCGATGACTTACTGAGGCTGCCCCTTCCGGCGGGTGTTAAGATTGTTGGCTTCGCCGACGACATCACCCTAGTGGCTTATGGCAAATCGATGGAGGAAGTAGAGTTGACAGCAGCACACATGTCCATAGTTGAGGAATGGATGAAGTCTAGGAAACTAGGACTGGCCCGTCACAAGACCGAGGTGGTGATGGTTAACACCATAGAGTCCAAGCGATCTCTTTGGCATCTTGGGATAATGATCGATGACAAGCTCAGCAGCCACGTTTAATATGCCTGTAAAAGGGCATCTATGGCTGTAGCGGCGTTTTCATGAATGATGTCGAACAGCTATGCTGAAATTGCCAGCAAACGCAAACTACTGGCAGGCGTGGCACTATCCATACTGAGGTATGGAGGACCAATCTGGTCAAAAACGCTTAGAACGAGCAGAAATCCAAATCGGTTGGTAAGCACGTATGGGATCATGGCCTCAAGAGCAGCAAGTGCATACCGAACGGTATCTAAAGAGGCTGTGTGCATCATAGCCGGGATGACGCCCATCGGGCTCATCATCAAGGAAGATGTTCATTTTTCCAATCGAAGAAGTATTAGAGGCGTCCGCCACGCGTGGTTGGCAGAGGTTGGCAGCAGGAATGGGTTAATCCACCAAAAGGTAGATGGACCCACAGGCTAATATCAAATGTGTCACATTGGTATAAGAAACCATGGGGAAGTGAACTTCCACCTGATGCAGTTTCTGTCAGGACACGGTTGCTATAGGCAGTACCTGCATAGGTTCGGGCACTCAGAATCTCCTGCATGCCTCAATTGTGCTGGTGTGGAGAAAACAGCGAAGCATGTCGTGTTCGATTGCCCCCGTTTCATTGTTGTGAGAGATCGCATGCTCGCGGAGGGGACATGCTCCCGGATAATACAAACCGAGCAGATGCCGAGTGTCACTCACATTATGCTGGAGTTCCATCGTCTATGGCGTGTGCCGACCAAGAGTGATCTGCAAAGAATTAGCCCTGCCGCGGCTGGTATCCTGTAACATTATTTAACTCGGCTAGGAAAAGCAGTTATCACTACGATTCATAAAAAAGAAACGGTTTGCGGCAAATAATGATAGAACATGGGTTTCCGGCGAATCTGTTTAGACTAATTCATGCAACATTGGAAGAATCGAAATCAAGTATTCGAGTTGCGATTAGATTTTGCGGACGATGCGGACGGTTAAGAACAAACCAACTTATGTCCCGATGAGACTCTGCTTCTTCCGGTTGGTCTGTACGGCCATCAATTACACTGTTCGACAAAAAATTTTTTTTGGCTGGATCAGGGACGCGGTTATATGGGTCTTGAAGTATAAGAAAAGTGTAGAAAGAGGCCGTTTTCAAATGATTTGCAGCACCCCTGGATTAGTTTTTGACAAAGTTTAAAAATTTTGCATTTTTCATCAAAAAAAGCGTAATAAGCAAAATATCAATATATTTTCAAATTCAATTATTCAACCATTGAATTAGTCAAATCAATATTTTTTAGCCCTAGATCGCTTCAGGGAAACGTGCACTATTTCAGAAGAATATTGGCATCATTTTTATATATGAATTTGGAATGTTAACGATCATTAAACAAGCATATGAGGATGTGCACCATATAAATACTACTTATTTTTCTATTCCACACATCTGGTTCATTATATAATAATTATTATAGGTACAAGAAGACGCTTGATTAGGATTTAATTTTTTGCTCCATTTTATATAGCAATGAGCAATGCAATCCAGTAACAGTTGAGTTCAACAAGGATACGAATACGGAATATTGATGTGTCTGTTATGTTTATATGGGCTAGTTGGTCTAATAAACTCTTGGCAGTAATACAAAATTAGGTTGGACACTAGACTGATGCAAATTTTGAAGTTTTTGCTCCCCTATGCTTAAACGATGTCAAATATGATGAAAATGATCCTCCCAAAATTTGAAGTGATTCGGAAGAAATTTGGTTGTGCACACGCTATTTGAAGTTTATATGGAGATTACTATGGAAAAGGCAAACCTTTTGTGTTTAGTCCTCTAACTGCTCGTCATAATAATCTACGGCAAAGTAAACACTCTCATCTCATGTGAAAACTTCCCAACTATAACTTTGCCGAAGACCACATTTCGATGGGATGTAAGGATAATTTGTTATTTTTGATAACAAAGTCTAAATCATGCTGGGATGATCATTCAATTACTTTCAGAGCAACACTGCTTTTTTGCTGTAGAACATAGTAGCCTGGATTACTTTGATCTATTCTTCCCGCCAGGAGCTCCAATGTTGCCTGACGAACAGTTGGTGAAGCATGCTTCATGCAAACCTACTTTATGATGATGCATAACAATTTATCCTGAGGTCCAATCAAAAAGTGGTCTTCGGCAAAGTTGTAGCTGAGAAGTTTTCACATGAGATAAGGGTGTTCACTTTTCCATAAAATATGATCACGAAAAGATAGAGGGCTGAACACAAAAGATTGGCGTTTTCCATAGTAATCTCCATATAAACTTCAAATGGCGTGTGCACAGTCAAATTTCTTGCGAATCATTTCAAACTTTGGGAGGATGCTATTTACCATAATTAAATTCGTTTAAGCATAGGGGAGCAAATATTTCAAAATTTGCATCACTCTATTGGACACTGACATGTAAGTGGTCTTACATGAGCTAGTCGGTTTATCAGGAGCCGATGGCAAAGTCTGTGAAAAATGTCATAATAATGTTATTTACGATTTCCAAAGATTTTTAAAGGTATTCATTAAGAATAGATTACCTATCGTGAGGTCCATTTGTTATCAGAATATCCCTAGAAATTACAGACTAACGTAAAATAGCAACCAATAATTCAGTAATCAACATTTCCACATTTTTTGTGACAACATTTGACAGCCACTCAGGCAGGCATGAGATCTTTTTGATTCAGTTTGCGCACAATACTAATCATTTGTGAAAACTGATTTAGTGGTAACATGCCTACTTCTTACTTGTAAGATGATACAATTTATGGTTAAACCATTTCCCATTTTTTTGTTGGTTCGACATTTTACATATTTTTCGGCAATTTTAATCAAACTTTCAAATGGAGCGTTAGTTTCTTGTTCAATGGGATGTTTTCTTCAAATGGGTTTAGTTGTAAGCATATTGGAAACATAAAGAAGTCGACCATTAAGGTTAATTTTAAACTCGTCTCCCATATAAGGACAAACGTGTCCATTTATGAGCCCCAATTGCCATAGCCTCGAAACGAGTAAAAATGCTTTTCAATTAAGTGAAGAAACAATTTATCCATACATTTGTGATAAACAATTTTGCGAAACTTCACGTAATTTCTATTTTACTTTCTTTAAACAAGAAGACATAGAAAAACAACTCATTTTGAATATATCGCAATTATTTGTGAAATTCATTCCAAATCTCAAAACTGAAAGTTTGATTAAAATTGCCAAAAAACATGTGAAATTTAGAACCGAAAAATAAAAAAATATCGGAAATGGTTTAACCAGAAATTGTTTCATCTTACAAGTAAGTAGCAGGCATGTTACCACTAAATCAATTTTCACAAATGATTAGTATTGTGCACAGACTGAATCAAAAAGAGCTCATGCCTGCCTGAGCGGCTTTCGCAAAAAATGTGATAATGATGATTACTAAATTATTTGTTGCTATTTTATGTTATTCTGTAATTTTCCTAGGGGTATTCCGAGAAAAATGAATGTCACGTTAGATAAACAATTATTAATGAGTACCTAGAGATGGTACACAAATTATGTCACGCTAAATTTCGACTTTTTCGACCCCCTCCCCCCCCCCCCTTTGTCACGTTTTTTGTATGAGTCCTTCGAAAATTTTGTAAGGATTGTCACGCTTGGCTTGACCCCCCCCCCCTTGGAGCGTGACGAAATTTGTGCATGACCCCCTATCGAAATATTTAGAAATTGCAAATAACAATGTTATCACATTTTTTACAGACATCGTCTCCTGATAAACCGACTAGCGCATGTAAGACCACTTACATGTCAGTGTCCAACCTATATAAATTTTGTATTTCTGCTGAGAGTTTATTAGACCAACCAGCCCATATATTCACATCACATCACATCACAGACACATTAATTTTCCGTAGTCGTATCCTTGTTGAACTCAAATGTTACTAGATTGCATTGCTCATTGCTTTATAAAATGGAGCAAAAAATTAAATCATAATTAAGCGTCTTCTTGAACCTATAATAATTATTATATAATGAACCAGATGTGTGGAATAGAAAAATAAGTAGTATTTATATGGTGCACATCCTCGTATGCTTGTTTAATGATTGTTAACATTCCAAATTCATATATAAAAATGATGCCAATATTCTTCTGAAATGGTGCACGTTTTCCTGAAGGATCTAGGGCTAAAAAATATTGATTTGACTAATTCAATGGTTCAATAATTGAATTTGAAAATATATTGATATTTTGCTTATTACGCTTTTTTTGATGAAAAATGCAAAATTTTCAAACTTTGCCTAAAACTAATCCAGGGGTGCTGCAAATCATTTGAAAACGGCCTCTTTCTACACTTTTCTTGTACTTCAAGACCCATATAACCGCCTCCCTGATCCAGCCAAAAAATTTTTTTGTCGAACAGTGTTATGGACGTTGAAAGAGGGCCTTTATAGTCTTCTGGCGAAAAGTGCAGCTAACAATAGTATTTGACGTTAAATTGAACAATGGCCACTGGCGACGTCGCAAGGATCACGAGTTATACCAAGTATAAAAATAAACGATATTGTTAAGCATATGAAACACGGCAATCTGTAGTGGGCTGGACATCCAGCTCCCTAGACAACCAAAATGTACGTATATAAAAATCATTTTTTCCGTTATGCGACATTTATGTGTGCAAAAATCCCGTAAGGTCAAAAGTCTTTATACGTATCAAAATGGAGGCGATATATGTGCTGTTCTATATGATGAAAATTGGCATACAATACGTGTGCATTGATTTTATTACAAACTAATCTGTAATATTATGAGACTTAATTTATGGTAGCAAAGTTGGTTTGACACCTGCTACGGATTGATTCGACTTATTTTGTATGTCTCTACGAAATGATTTTGTTCCATTTTTTGATTTGTTGCACTGTTGAACTTAGAAAATCGTTTTTATGCACAGAAAGTCGTAAGTGAAACGATCTCTACTACCGTGTTGTGCAAATTTGGTGTAATTCATACTAATGAACGACTTTTTGCGTAAATTTGTATGTGACTCCTGGTTGTCTGGTGGGTTTAGACAGAATACCATAGCACATAGGGTTAGCACAGTTTCATCAATTTGATAAAAAGCTTTGCCAATAAAACTAAATTATGAGTATATCATCTAAACTAGAGGCGGCCAAATCAAACAACGCATCATCAATTCTGTCATTTGAATTGTGGCTTTAACATCGATATGTTCCATCCAAGCCCTTTTCTATTCCGATCTCGCCTCGGCAGTGTAAAATTTCACTGCGCACATGTCCATGGCACTGGTATTACTGCGGCAGTATTATATGCCAGGCACTGTCCAAATTAATTTGCACATTACCTGGCATCCCGATAAAATTATTACAAATTCCATTCGAATGACACTCGATTGTAATTACCCTAATAAATTGCAAATTGATTCGTTACACACTGTCGCATCACATTGGATTGGTCCTTTTGTACGTATCCAATCCCTGGCGATATATGCAGGCTGATGTACCAGCAGATTCAGGTTGAAATCGACAGCACAGAGCTTGTTGTCCAATAGATAGTCCGTACACAGTACAATGGTCGGGTTCCTTACGAAGAGGCGGCCAAAACTACCAAAAATGATTTTGAGAATTTTATTATTATCATACCCATGATTCTCATGATCTTTGATTGAAACTAAAATTTGAATTTCGTTAACATTTATGTCGTGAAATTGACCTCAGGCGAAAAAAAGAAGGGTATTAAAATGCCAAAACGCCAACTATTATTATTAGATGTTTCTTCAATTAAGGCAATAAAACTAGTTTTGGCCAAGCTTTATTCAATTTCGACCATTGTGCGACCAGAGGTCAGCGACGAACGGGTTGCGTTTCGATTCGGGGGAAAATTTGCATCCGCAGCACGATCCCACGTAGGTGGTAAATATTGCGGTGATAATTACATTACGTGCCACCAAATCCATCGGATGGCATAATTTATGATTGGCAGGTATTTGCCCGCACTAATGATTGTGGTCGGTCAATATTGGAACTGTGTCATGTAGCAAAGCTGAGAATCGTTCTCCCTCACCCTTGTTTTTGAATGTATGAACGCTGACCACTGCAGTATTCTCTGATGTCTGGCAGTGATGTTATAAATCCATCACTTTCAGTTAAGATTATCAATACGACACATAAAAAAGGTGTAAAATTCTGACACGTGACGCACATAAATAGAATGTAACAATAGGGCGGTTAAAAATTCAAAACAGTTTGAATATCCAATCTTCCATATTCTCCTAATCATCATTACCATAAAAATAGTATTCTGTGAAGTTCTCAGCTTTCTAGGTAAAGGTGACCCAACGACGATGTAGGTTTGTATGGAAATTACTATGGAACAATTTTGAAAAATGTTCAAAACATGTTAGTACTGGAATGTAAGCACAAACTTATCATCCAATAGTGAAAATTCATTCTTAAAACCATAAATTGAAAAAAAAAAATCTGAAGATAGCAATTTAAATCCAATGAATTTGATGGCGCTTCAATCCTCCCAAAGCCTTTCACTTCGGTGGACTGTTGGAGGCAGCAATTCACTCCGCCCAAAAGCATTTTTTCCGAGTCTTGGGCAGCCACACTCTTCCGATGGAGGACACGCAAACGCTTCTGGCACAGATCGAGTGTTGCCTCTATTCACGACCGCTTGCTCCCCTCAGCGACGATGCTTCGGACTTCGAACCGCTTACTTCGGGGCACTTCCTCACTGGGTCGTCGTTGAAGGCCGTTCCCGACGTTGATGTCACCAACATTCCACTGAATCGCTTAAAAATTCACCAGCAAATCCAAAAACTGCTACCGTACACCCCCGTTAATTTGAACGGTACCTCATGCAATTCATCGGGGTTCATTTTTAATTTGAACATCTAGTCACCCTAGAAACGTGTTTCTGGTAACCTTCTTCTTTTCTGGCGTTACGCCCCCACTGGGCAGAGCCTGCTCTTCTCAGCTTAGTGTTCTTATGAGCACTTCCACAGTTATTAACTGAGAGCTTACTATGCCAATGACCATTTTTGCATGCGTATATCGTGTGGCAGGTACGAAGATACTCTATGCCCTGGGAAGTCGAGAAAATTTCCAATCCGAAAAGATCCTCGACCGGTAGGATTCGAACCCACGACCCTCAGCTTGGTCTTGCTGAATCGCTGCGCGTTTACCGCTACGGCTATTTGGGCCCCTCAACCTCTTCTACTGTTTTGTTTTGATTCTGCGTTCCGTTCCACAGCGTTCCATTCCACTTTACTCCGTTCCATGAGTTAAATGATATTTGAACCATTTTTAATCTGAACGATGTGCAAATTAGCGGGATACAAATTGAAAATTGTTCAGATTAAATGTGGTCAAACCAACGGGGGTACCCGGTACAACAAATTTGGCAGCGTTGGCACGTCGAATATCTCTGCACTCTCCTGTCCCGCTCGAAGTGGATCAACCCTCCTACAACCATCAAACGGAACCAGCTTGTGCTGCTGAAAGAGGACAACACACCGCCTTTTCAGTGGTCTACTGCACGGGTTCTCGAAACACATCCTGGAGCAGACGGGGTGACGCCGCTACCCTAAAAACGCCAGCCGGAGAGTAGGGTAACCAATACATTTTGGACCTCTATATATTTTGGACCCCCTGGGCCATTTTCCTGGAAATTTCCCAGTTGAAGTCGAAAGACCAACTCAATTCACATGCCAATTGGAAAGATTGGACTATTCCGCACTTGCATCAACCGTTTGTACATAGAAAATGTGTTTATTTTATCTGAAATTAATTTAATTTAATCGGTTCATCCATGCAACCGTTACAACACGTTACACACAGAAATTGAAGCCGTCAGAAATGTTTCAAATGTAAACAAAAACTTTTTTCAAGTTTTTGAACTAAAAGCGTAGAGTTCCTCCGGTTTTCCATTGTCAATCGATTCATTAGACTGTGGGCAAGCATATTATACAACCAGTGCCGTGAGCTTTGTCGCCAAATGATAAAAAAAATTCCGGGGGTCCAAAATATATACTCTGAGGGTCCAAAATGTATTGGTGTGTCCAAAATAATGAAAAACACTGCTTCACAATTCAATTATTTTCGATGTTTCTTGGATCCTACATGACCGTTTGGGCATTTTTATCTCGTAGAGGAAGTTTTTCTCTACATTTCAGCATGTTATTTGACTTGGTTACGCTGTGCAATTAATGAATTGGGACAAAAAATCACATCCTTAGGGGGTCCAAAATACGACCGTTACCCTACACCAGACCAGTTTCGAAAATCTGCCTTCTGCCAATTCCTCCATCCGATGTCAACATTCCAACGTAAACAACAGCAATCGCACCTAAAAATAAATAATTGCAGGGTCCTTTTACCAAAAGGACAAGGTAAGCACCCTAGTTGCCTTTGAACCCGCTACCGGGTCTTATATTTTGATTCCAGTAGTGCAATCATTCATTACACCGCAAGCATCAAATGACGTTTTCCACCACTACATCGACTAGCTAGAGAGAACCCATCATAATCATCATGTTGAACATCGACGCAACTGTCAGAATTCGATCTTCGACGGGGCCAGGATGTCCACACAAGCGAAGAAGGAGACTGATCCCACACCTTTATAGCATCATAATCATCAATCCTCGAGTTGCGATTCCCCCGTTTGTCGACTACTACTAAAACCATGAGCCTCTGTACGTGCCATATATTCTTTTATTCTTTTGACTTTTTACTGTGCGCCGTGTGTTGGTGCTGTCTCGCTCTCTCTCTCACGGTCACATTGAAAACAGAGCGCACAGTAAAGGTCAAACGTTTTATTGCCCATTGCACGATGACGTCATCAGAAAATCGCTCTCTTTCCCGCCCTCGGGAAATCTGAAAACAACGGTGCAAGTACCTGTCAAAGTTGACCATTGTTTTCAAGTTTTGTTGAAGAGCGAAAGAGAGAGAATTTCACCGTGAAATGCCTAATAGCATGCAAAGGCTCATACAGCCTGCGTTTTGGCGTTTCAACTTTTCCATCCGCCATGAATTTCCGTCAAGTGTATATAAATCCTCAGCGGCCCAGATACCACCTCTTTTTCGCCTTCGATCCAACCGGCAGGTGGAACCCCGATCATCGCGAACGAGTGGTTGCAACTAGAAAATTTGGTCGTGTGAATAATTTTGAGAAGTGATTAGAAGTTTTCAGGTACATATTGAAATTAAAACTGTAATTTAGAATTTAATTGATAATTTAATAAGTGAAGTGCCTGAAGATTAAAAAAAGTAGTTATTGCGTGAAGAATAAAGAAGTAGTAAATGAACTTAACCTGTGCGTGACGTCACTGATCCAAGGACAAGAACTTAGTGGGAAAGTGAAGATTCTGAAAATAAAATTGTGTCTCTAACCGCTATGCAGAATCACAATAATAAATAATAAATAAATACCATAATCAATCACAACTTGCTCGGTTACTCGCGAGTAAACGTCCCCGAGCTTGTTGCTACTTCTTTTGACCTCGTTCTCCCGAGCAGACGGATGCGGACTTACTCACACCTAGCCAGTTCGCGAGTCTGTGATGTTTGCTATGCGTTGGTATACACTCGTGAGCTGCTTCGTGATCCGATCTTTCCCAGCACTGTTTCACGCTCGTTCAAATCTACTCAAAGGAGAGTAACTTCTACTCACTTTAGAACCTCCATGCTAGTTGTCAAAAGTGAGTGACATTATTCTATTAAAGTGAGTTATTTTTAACTCAATCATGATATAAATCAACTTTACTCACTTTTGAGTAACTACAAAGATGTTTGACTCACTTTTAAAGAGAGTGACATCTACTCACTTGTGCAAAGTTCAGACTTAACGAACTGAGTAAGTGCTACCCTAATTCTGAAAGAACTGTACGTTACTCTAAAGTGTGTATCATTGGGGTCACTCACTTTTGAGCACTTCCACTTTGTTCCAAAGTGAGTCGAATTCAAAACAATTTTGTGTAGATTTGAACGAGCGTGTTTACTTTTTGACACTGGGGTTGTTTTTCTTATCGGACATTTCGGATCGGACTTACGCGGAAAACCAAAAAGTGTGCCAAATCTCAAAAACCGAAAAAAATGTTTTTTGGAGGTAAACAAATAAAAAACATAAAAAAATGAGTAGGGTCGAAGTTCCCTTAGTAGACAGTCCCCTATAGTCATACTAGTGGCTTTTTACGGTAATTCTGCTATAAATCTTTGCAAAATATTTTTTGACATAAAGATCAGGAGCAATTAATCTAAGTACCATTGATACAAAGCTCGATTTTGTTCAAAAAATGATCTAAATAAATAGTTTTGCTTAAAATTTGAGCTCCCTTGCACCTATAGTAAACCTATTGTTCCTATAGTAGCACTACAGTGGGGATTCGCTAGTTGGGGGTCCGCTACATGGAATGACTCGATGATTGGATGGTCGCTGGTTGAAAAATATTCCAACTAAAAAGCACTCGAATGTCAAGATAATATGTCAAACTGACTTTGACGTCTAAGTACCGTCGCATTGAAGTCTCCATATATAGAACAAATGTGTATGTATATGTGCGTTTCGTGACGTTTTGCTCTCTAGATGCGTTAGTCTGGAGCATTTTCACCAGCCGTCAGTCGTTCCAACTAACGGGTCGGATTCGCTAGATGGAAGGCAGTCATGTTCCAACCAGCGAATTCCCGCTGTACTAAGAGAAACTATTTTTTATTAAACAAACTAATTGATGAATTAGAAACTTTTTATATCAATCGAGTGCATTTGATCCATATTTTAAAGGAAAAATATAAAAGTTTTGGGGAATCACGGTTTTCATTTGTATTTTGCCTACGCCGTGAAGCTAGTAGACCTAGCTAGGAACCTAGGAACAGAAATTAGAAATAGTGTGATGTATTCCTATAGTGGCACAAGCGATAATGAATAGAAAAGTATGAGTTTTCTTAGTTTTCATATTTTTCCTACAAAACCAAGATAAACAGCTTTCACATTATGTAAAAATAATGCCGCTGCCGTTATTTTTCGATTTTATACTAATATTTGTTCTTAGCAATGCGGCTATGGGTACATCGACCATATGGTTCTGGTCTAAACTTAAGCGCTTGGTACAAAAATTCGAACAGGGATTTATGACGCTATTGTTCATTTGTAAAGATGCAGAAACGATAGAAGGTAGAAAGGTCTCAAAAATAAACACTTATTTTTTCATGTAACACATCGACTGAAAAGTCCGTAGTATAACTGAAACGCTGAAACCAGGCCGCCATCGGCACCCATCGTTAGAATTCCAATTTTATGTCATTCATCGCTAGTTTTCGATAAAACTTAAGGGTGGTTCTTTCGGTTTTCTCAAATTGGTGGACCCCTCGTATGCCAGCTAGCTAAACAGTTTGCGAAAAAGCCCATTTTTTATAAATCTTGGCTACACGTGATGTGTCTCATATTTCCCTTGGAACACATAGAAAACCTAGTAGCAAAGTATAGAGAAAGGATATAGCTTTCAATTGAAGTTAAAAAATGTTGGCGACCATTTTGAATTTGGACGCTATTTGAGGTTTGTTAGAAAAATCGATTTTGCATTTTGCATTTTTCCTCAGTTTTCTGATGGTGATCTCAGAATTCAAAAGGAGCGGTGTGCTAATAGCGAAAAATCGATTTTTCTAACAATTAATTCAAGATGGCCGCCAACATTCAACTTCAAATGAAAGCTATATCCTTTCTCTATACGGTGCCACTAAGTTTGCTATGTGTTCCAAGGGAAATATAAGACATATCACGTGTAAAAATACCCAAGATTTATCAAAAAATAGACTTTATCGCAAACTATTTAGCTAGCTGGCTTACGAGGGGTCCACCAATTCGAGAAAACTGAAAGGACCATCCTCAAGTTTTATCAAAAACTAGCGATCAATGACATAAAATTGGAATTCTAACGATGTGTACCGATGGCGGCCTGATTTCAGCGAGAATTGCTCAAATCAACGTTATTCATCAACATCATCTCCTTCGAGGGATATACTATCTTTCCAGCGTTTCTCAAAAATGTCGATACCTTGCTTATAGAAAACGAATTTTGATCTTTAAATAAGCCTCTAGTAAGTTTTTTTTTATTTAGCTGGAACATCTCGAAAGAGCTGTTGAAATCAACGACACGTTGTTGTTATTTTAGATCCAATGTGCACACATGCAACATCCATTTCGAAAACAATATTAAGGTGTCTGATATATCTATAATTTACAAAACAAATATTCTGTGAAGTTTTTTGATATTCTCAGGTGTTACCACCTCTATTGAGTGACTAGAGCGTTCCACGTCGGCCATGTTTAAATTAGCCAAATCACTTCGCAACTGTTAATATAGATAGAGCAGTAACCGAATAACACTTGTGCGATGATTTTTCCCCTTGAAATTTATGAGTATCAACACACGAAATTACTTGCAATCATTATGTCTAAAACTTTAAAAGTTGCATTACTGAAACCGCTGTAACTTTTGAACTGATATTTAAATTGTAATGAAATTTTGACAGGGTTCGTTTACTAGTATTATCTAAGAACTATATGAACTTTTTAATTAGTGGACCGAATATGAGTCATCCTATGGATTTATCAGCCGATGTGTTAGCTCAGCTGTCATGTACGGCATAATTGTCCCACTAGAACGGGAAGTTCTAGGCTAGGGGATAATTCAACGAGAGGAATATTTGCCATTTCTATACCCTTGTTCTGAAACTCATTATTTAAAACCGTTTTTGTTTTGTCTAAATGATCACCATTACCGACATAAGAATATTGGATAACCACCAGCAGACTGCATTCCACCTAGCTCTCCAATAACATGTAACAGACAGTTGAGATTTCAGATGACATGGCATTCTTTTTTGTCTTGCAAAAACAATGATAACATTCTTAAAAGAATGTTATCATTGTTTTGTAAGACAAACAAGATCTCATCTTATGATAATTTTTAATAGGCACACAGTTTATTTGAAATGCTACATATTTATTTGTGGGCTTCGTGGTCGTGCGGTTAGTGTTACCAAGCATTTAGCTGCATTGAGTCAAGGAGTGTGGGTTCAAATCCCGCTTCAATCCGGAAAATTTTTCGTCAGGAACGTATTTCGACTATGCTACTGCTCGTTGCATGCTAGTCCGTTGTCTAGTGTGGTGCTTCCTTCGAAGGACATAATCGTTCACTGGAAGCATTAATTAGTTATTGATTTTTGAATGAGTTGTAAAACTTTGGCTATAATTATTGGGCTGTTCTGCAGGCATCACTGGATATATGCAGTAAAACATAGTAGCCATGATTTGTGCGTGAAATGCAGCAATGTTGCCTGTTCAGAAGTTAAATGAGCACTGCTGAAGAATGTGTGACTGGGTATAAATCAATAATGAATTACTGAGGCGTCCGATTTGAAAACGGTCTTCGGCAAAGTTGTAGCTGATTATTGTACCTCACAGTATCAACATAGTTCTAATCCCCAAGAGCACATGGACAAACACTATGACCAATTGAATGAATTGGTTGCTTTTCCCATAGTAATTTCCATACAAACTTTAAAGGGCTTGTGCAGTCTCAGTTTACATCCAAATGAGCTCAAATTTTGGGAGGACACTCAGAATTTGATCTAGAATCGAATGACCGGTGTGGAGAAAAAAAAACCGATTTTTTGAACCACTCTATTAACCCAGCTATGTTGAAGGAATACTAAGCAATATTGCAAATCTACTTCAGATAGTTAAAACACCAACTTGATCAATTTTAATCATCATACAACCTTCTACAATATTGTTTGCTATAGTATCAAGTAATGTTTTTGACATTCTGGGTTCAATTGAACGCGATCAACAATTTTCCTGACTCAAACAGGAGATGATGTGCTGTTTCCTATATGTTGGAGATGAAAATCCCATATTAACTTCAATTCAATTGCGCCAGCTCATGGAACGACCAAATGAGCTGAAACTTTCAGGAAGTCTTCCTCTAACCCTAAAGAATAATCTTGGTGGGTGCCCCGTGGAATTATACAACTTTATTTTTCTCCCATACTAAGCTGGGCCAGTCTAGTGTCGGCGTCTCTTATTATCAAAAACCTTGGCCGGTGAATATGTTTTAACAGAAGCACTTATAGGTAACTACAAGTAATTTTACTGATTTTACTAAAAAGACTGTAGCCTATTCAATGCTCTATTAAATTTCTTATGACTGAATGTTCGACAATCACCAAGCCGAGTCACGTTTTGGACTGCATCCTATTTACAACACATAGATTTATTACTTATATAGAGCACCTTCTTCCTTCTTCACTTGTCTCTCTGATAAAAAGCCGAACTACACATAGGAGGCATTCTGATTTCAAATATTATCGCTTTTGCATCTCATATTTTTAATAGTAGCACACTTTGTGTTTCAAGTTATTCTGTTAAAATCTGATCCATGAATCTACCCTTCATTCACCTTTATTTTATTTCCAAATCTTATGCTCCCTTCTTCCTCTTATCGTAATATTCCATCCCAAACGCAAAATTACAGGCCTGCGCTGCGCTCACAAAGCAAACATCAAACAACGGGGCAAATGACAGCACTTTACTCACTCATTCAATCATTGCGCTACTTGAGTTCTACGCCACTCAACGGAACCCGTTTTCAATGGCACAAAACGTCCCATTAACCCGGGAGAGGGAAGTGCGAGACCCAAGTAGATAGAATAAATAATTAATCAATTGAACCCTACGACCCACGGTGGATCAAAAGCCGTTGTAAACGGAAAAAATGGCCATCAATTCTACACCCACCATTCGAAAGATATGATTTTCTAGCATCTTCTCCGTATTTAAATAAAAAAAATGTTTGTTTGGGAATAAATAATGCAGCATAAGGTATTATATTTTTGACTTGAAAATTCCTTTGGAATTGGCCCTGAATCTTCAATCACTATTACTTTCATGTCCCTCGATAAAACATTTCCAAATTCATGGAGGAGAGGATACTAGAATACCATAACTTCCGAATGGTGGGTGCATAATTGATGGTTATTTTTTTCGTTATTAACGATTTTAGACACACCGTGAACAGCATATAGCGTATAGCTTCCGGAAATTGGACACGTGCCGCCCCACTTACCGAGTAGCAGAATTGACACAAGCGTGACGCAGATCCTCAGCTTCATTGTGAACATCTCACTGTAAGGAGCCCTTTCTCCTCTATATTTCTCTCTCGGGAAAGCAGGACTCGGCAGAATTGCTGATGAACGGTTTCGCTGGCTATACGCGGATGATGATGCGATAATACACTTTGTCGAGCGCTATCTCCTGCTGGACAAACTTTTTCGCCGCTCCACAACCCCCTATTGAGTAGGGAGCCACACTTCAAAGCACTTGAGAACTCGAGAACTCGCGCCCTGGCCCAACAAACTGTTATTATTCGATTTACACTTGGAACAACACTTATCTTCCCCTGGAACTAATGGAGCGGGCTCAATTTTCTGGCGATGAAGCACTGCTGAACCTTGGCACCTTGTTGATGCGCTGACTTTAACTTTTCGATCTGCTTCCTAAAGAGAGGACACGTTGAATTTTTAATGATTTCTATTCACCTTCTTCAACACTTCTTTACTTTGGGACGGCGCGTCGGCGGGGCCTCCGGGACAAATGCTAGATGGATTTTCCATGGAAATTACATTGAACTGAGGCGCACTACACTTGGACGATGAGGTGGGTGGGAAGTTCGTGGATAAATGTCGATTTTGTTTTGTTATTGGCATGTGGAAATTCGTATTGAGGGGATCAATGCCTGGAGATAACATCGACCGACGGCATTTTCCATCACTTTGATTCACTACCTTCCTAGAGATTATGATATCTTCAAGACAACATAGGATGGCATTTATTGCGACAGATATCAACGCATTGTAATTCCATGTTTCCTCCAGGAGGAGAGTAAAAACTATTTATTTAACAACCTTATAACAAATAAATATATATTTGACAACTTCAATAATTAAATTTTATATATGAAACAACCAACACCGTCAGACAAAGGGGTCAAATAAAAAAAAAAACCGTTGTCTTTGGAAGGTTTTAGCACAGGCACAGTTTGCGGTTCTAGGTCGTCCTGACCGTCTGGAGCTCAGAACTCAGCTGTAAAGCCAAAAGTTTTTTTATCCTACATTGAGGTATGCTACGAGATAACTCATGTGTGTTAAGGCTAAGTAGCCCGTCATTCGTTTTGGCAGCCATGTTGATTTTGCAGCTTGCAATTTCAAAGTGATAAAACTCTGTCATCTTAAGTAATATTGATTCAGAAAAGTATAATTACTTGTGCTTACATGCAGAAAGTATGCTGATACTTTTTCAGCAACGTCAGTGCAAAACCAAGTGATTTTCTTTAATTCGCATTCGTGAGACGCATTACCCACAATCATTGATGCCCAGTACAAATTTCAATGACGGCCTACTTCGCCTTAAAGCTTTGAATCTCAATATACATGTTCAGCCATTCCATGAAAAACTGATCTAGTGGGTCAGCGAATAGAGTTACTGTGCACGTGCTGTAGCCGTAGGTGCAGGAGCCTCATTGCATGCAAGCGCACGGGCGCGCTGTACATTGTGAGACCTTTTCTGTTGCGCATCATTTTTCTTGAGATGTGTCTCAATGTGATATCATGTGCTCCGTCACATGTGCTGTTTAAAATTCAGCGCAATAGGGGAAAAGCACCAATTTTCGACCCAGCACTAATTTTCGACCCATTCATACGATTTCGGCCTACTTTGTATGAAAATCCGAAAATTGGCACAGAATTCTTGTAGGTCGAAAATTAGTGCTTTTCCCCTAATTGAAGTGATTACAAAAGTTTTCAACTAGGATCAAAATTGTAACATTTGAATCGCGAGTCTTCGACCATATCATGAAGGCCATGTAGACACCTGCATAATGTAGCGAAAATATTTGTAGAGGCTCTTCGTTACTAAGCAGTTGTTTCACAACTTGGAGACCGTTGGCGAGCCGTAGTGCCGAGCAGCGCATCACCTAGCGCGCGCTTTTAGAATTTTCGTGAGCCTCTGTCTAGCGCAGCACACTAGGATTCCGATGAGCTAGGAGACGGTTTGGTTGGAGGCTCGTCAGTACATTTATGTGCTCCTGAGAAATATGTAACTCTATCAGCGAATTCCGTGAAAATTTGCTATTTTGTTCCTTATCCGAAATAAGGATACACGTGTTTTTGGATTTTTTGATTAGGGTGACCATTTCCGAAATAGGATGGCCAGAAAAATCGCGATTTTGTAAAATTTCTATTTAAAAAAATATATAACTTCTTGTTATTGCTGTTCTCATTTTTTCTTGAAAGTTCAAAAAAATTTACGTTCCCTGTCAAATTTTCAGCGCTGTATGTTTTTTAGTTTTTTAGATATATATATATTTTTTTTTTTTTTAAATAAAATATCAGTCATTTTTCATCGGCAAACACTGTAGGTTTCAGCGCATTAGATTTTTTATTTAAAAAAAATCATAACTTTTGAACCGCTTAACCGATTTCCAATCTTTTTCTATGGAATGAAAGCCAAAGATTTCGACTTTTCAGAACTTCGAAAAAATATTTTTTTTTACATTAAAATAAATGAAAATATATGAAAAAAACGAGAAACTTTTAAAATTTTCCATGTAAACCATTTTTTTCAGTTTTTTCTATTTTATCTGAAAAGTTGAAATCTTAAGCTTTCATTCCATAAAAAAATATTGGAAATCAATTGAGCTGTTCAAAAGTTATGATTGTTTTTTAAATAAAAAAAATAATGCGCTGAGACCTACAGTGTGTGCCGATGAAAAATGACTAATTTTTTATTTTCAAAAAATATTTCTCAAAAACTAAAATATATACATCGCTGAAAATTTGACAGTAAACGTAAAATTAACTGCTGAACTTTCAAGAAAAAATGAGAACAGCAATAGCCCCTTTGGTCCCGGGGCCTTAAAAACACGAAAAAACGGAAATTATTGATCTTTTTTTTTTCATGTAAAAAAACAATTTTTGTGAAATTTTATATGTTTCCTTAAGTTAAAATCTGTAGCTTTCATTTCGTCCAAAGAGATTGAAAATCAGTCGAACGGTTCAAAAGTTATAATTTTTTTTTTTAATAAAAATTAGGCAAAATCGCGATTTTTCTGGTCACTTTATTTTGGAAATGGTCACCCTAATCAAAAAATCCAAAAACACGTGTATCCTTATTTCGGATAAGGAACAAAATAGCAAATTTTCACGGAATTCGGTGACCCACTAGATCGGTTTTTCATGTAATGGCTGTGTTATTATAATTTTCAAATATTTTAGGCCATACATAATGTCCTGGAGTTCAGAACATGGGATTTACAGATGAACAGAAAGCATTCTTCGGTATACAAAATTAGAATACACACAAAAAAAAATCCATTCTCGTATCCATGAACAGCAGACGTGAACTCGTCAACAAGCAAAAATACACCGTGAACTAGATCATGTTTATGTGAACGCGTTGCCTAGTTCCGAGAACGATGATGGTAATTCACGGTGTATTTTTGACAGTTCACGTTTTCCTGAACTCTTTTTCGAGCGTGCATGATCAACTATACAAACTGCAATAAAATTAAGAACATATTTATGTTCTACAACCAAAACATCAATTGTGCTTAGTCATTTTTTGTTCTTTATTCATTTTACTTTTATTTCGTCAAGCATAAGTAGACTACATACAATAATTACAATAAATTCTTATATGCTATATCCAAGCAACAATTTCAGCGCTATAAGCAAATATTATTTGCTTTCTGCTGTTTTGAAGCAGCGAATGCTGCAAAAAAACGAAACTTGTCAGAAATAGGAACGATTAACGTTAACATAGCTATAATGCAAACATTTTGCAGCTACAAATCTTTTGACTATATTTCATCTTTTATAGCTTTTGTTGCTGTAACTCAATGTCTTAAACAGTAGCAACCTAATGTTGTGGAATAAAAGTCAAAGTCCCCATCATTCATCCGGTTGCTTGTATGCAATATTTTGTTATGCTGCTTAATATATTGTCGAGCCGCCAGCAAACTGGATTGCGCCAGTGAGACTCGCGACGCACTTCAACTCGCCACTTTTTGAAATCAGTTTTTAAGTGTGGCGCAGCATTCTTACGATGTTTATGAACACTGCGCACTATTCAAATATTAGTCGCGATGCTTAAAGATTGAGAAAAAATAATTTTAAAAAAATGTTTGTCCTTATTTCTGCCGGATTCATAATATAAATAAGAAGCGCTTTGCCGCTTGTTATACAGGGCACGAACAGCAAAATGCTATATAATAACAATATGTGACGCAACTACACAGCCTGTTGGATGTAAACATTGCGTTTGACGTTTCTCACACTTTTACAGCCTGATGAGCATGGTTATATCATCTTAAGGTGAAAGTTCATTGAGCACGTAAACATAATGCTGCCACCCACTCGAGCCATCCGCTAAAGCACCCTTTCGAGCCACCCAACAAGGCGGAGCACAATGTTATGTGCGTAGGCCAAAAATAAATCATCATGGTCCATGTACACTTCCACCCACAGAATTATGTACGCTGTATTACTAGCACACGTTTCATACAAAGGTATGATTGTATATGTGATATGAATTCATCAACAACTTATGATATGATATGAATTCATCAACAACTTCATAAAAGCTCAAAATCACAAATTATTTCATTTGATAGTGATAACATGTTCTTTGACCAAAATTATAAGCATTTTTCACACTATGCGTGTGTTGTTTACTTTTTTGGCAGTTTTCTCCTCTCTTCTCTCGCTTCACCGGACGGAGAAAGTTGCCATCAGTATGCATTAGAATTCTACAGTCAATTGTACTGTGTAATATCCAGGGGGGGTATACGCAACGAGATGCGCCTACCGTTCATGTTTTATGGGTGTATTCGTTTGGCTCACAACGCTGCTAGGCATCCTGCTTTTTGGGTGTTGAAATCCATCAGCATTTGCTGCCTGGCATGGCCCGCGTTCGAACTGTGCTGTTTGGGTCGGCCCGCGTGAGAGATGATGCTGTTTGGGACGGCCCGCCCGAGAGATGATTGTTAGGCGAGCTTTGTTTGTAGTTGACAGCCGTACACCCACCCTGGTAATATCTTATATTCATTTGTGCTGTTAAAATGCGTCGTGCATTGTTTTTCTCACGCATAAAAATGTTTTGCAACACTTGTGACATTGTACACCTTTTCAGTATTATGAAATTGTAAAATACGTGGTTGTAGCAAGTGTATGAATATCCAAACAATTTTAATTCCAAACATAAAAACTGACATCAATATTAATAATATTAATAATATTAGTTTCTCGTCAAAGTCATCTATAAACGACTTTTATAACTTAACAAAACGCAATTTTTTATGCAAAAACATTCATGATATCATGATATTTTAGTTCAAAAGTTATTAAAGTTTATGTGATAAAAAATATTTGTTTTTCAAGACATTTTATTAGAGTTACAAAAATAAGACATCTCTAATTTTTTGATATAATATACAATTTTATTTTGTCTATCTCATGCTGTCAAAAAATATTTTTTATGTTTGCCCCAATCAGAGTTATTCACAATCAAAGTAGGCATGTTTTTGAGAGAAAAACAACAATAACTCCCAAACGAAAGGAGATAGTGAGATTTTTCATTCACCAAATTACGCATTTTTCAAAACTCTAAAAGTGTTTCATTGGCTACTTTGATGATAAATTTGAATTGAAAACTCTAGAGCCAGAAAACCAGTTTTGTTCGGACCACCCTATGTCACCGTAGGAAAATAGCTCTAAATCTGTCAATTTAAGAGACACAAAAAAAAACATTTTTTGGCAAAGTTGCTTGAAATTGAATGGTTTACAACTTTGCTGAAGCTTGTATAATATAATTTCTACAAATAAGAAAGTTAGTTACACAATTTCTATGAATCTATGTCCATCCTATTCTTCAATAACACCAAACAAAGGACCTTACTACTACAAACAACTTTGTAGAAGACCGTTTTTGTCTAATGTTTCATTCTAAAGCTCAAAATGTATCTTTCCGCGTAAAACTGATTCTTGGACCATAGTGCGTTGGTACTATACCAGGGAGGAAGCTTCAGAATCATTTTCAAATAGAAGAAAACGGTGTTTTTCTTTGCTTTCGATATATACTGTGATGGCAGTAAGAACAACGCCGATATTTGTGGATGCAGAGATCATGAGTTCAATCCCAAACGGTGGTGGGTACTTTAATTATGTAACGTTGGGAACATTCAATTCTGATACTTACGAATTGAATTTCGGAGGCTGTAAAACGGCTTGAAAATAATATTTAATCAATAATACAGTGAAGTTGCATAAACATTATTCAACAGTCGCGGAATGTTTGAAAAAGCGCTTTCCGAAGATGTTATACAGCTACTTGTCCTATAATGCAACCCACAGACGCTCAAACGGTTTGACCAACATTGACTCCGCCCCCAAGTTAATCAAACCGATTTATGTTGCTGCAACCGTTTGACCGACTGTCACAGTTCGTTGCAGCAACACTATATTTCTTCGCATGTTTTGAATGATCTCGGAAAGTCCATTGAACATTAATGGTTATTTTTTCGAATTATGTGGCTGTGGGGGGAATATTTTTACGATTTTTGGGCAAAAATCGTAGTGAGGAAGAGCAGAATTTTCAAGATTTAAGAACCGGAAGAGATAGATATTGATGAGGAATTCCAGTTATAATTCGCACGAAATATTCCGGCAAAACTTAAAAATTATGAGAAGTCTCTGACGGGGACTATTTTGAATAGTAATCGATATGAGAATGGAATGGCTATGATCATTTATTCAAAGATTATATCCATAATCTTCAGTGGTTCCCTCTAGTTATTCTACTTTGAAGTTTTTCCAGGAATCCATGGATTATATTAGGGATTCCTTCAGAAATTCTTCCTGGGATTCTACCAAAACTTTATCCTGTAGTTCCTCTAGAAATTTATCCACATATTCAATCAGAAATTCCTCCGGGAAAAAATCTTCAGGCAAACCTTTAGGTGGCATTCTTTCAGAGATACCTTCAAAGGTTCCTCTACTGATTGTTCAGAATTTCTTCAACTGATTCATTCAAAGATTAATCCAAAAAATTTCTCAGGTAATATCTTCAGTAATTCAGCTCCTAGGACTCATCCTTGAATTCCACAGGAGTTGCTTCAGAAATTAAAAGAGGAATTTCTTAGGGGATTCTTTCTTGTAATTTTCCTACAGAGTCCTGCAGGGATTTATCCAAAGGAATTTCTTCAGTGATTCGTCCAACGTTTTTCTAAACTTCTACTGAATTTCTAAACATATTCTATAAAGATAAGGAATTCCTCTAGCAATTCTTAAACAGATTACTCAATGAAACCCTCCCAAGAAATTAATACAAGTATTTCATCAACTGAACTGAATTTTGACATAATATGAGATATTTTCACAACTAAAAATTGTGTTCTCATATCACCCTATCGGTAAAAAAATCGACTGGAAAAATGGCAAATTTTGAAAAATCATTCATTTATACGTGAATTTATAAAACAATAGTTTAATAGTTTAATAGAAAATACGTAAATCTTTTACATTTTATACTAAGGTGAGGTCAAGACAACGGAAATCATGCAGATTTAGTGTATTGGGGTAAAAATCTAGTCTTCGCCCCCCAAGAAATTTGCACTAATCTTCACCCCTTCATACAAAAAAGTTTAAATGTGTATGAATGGGGCGAAAACTAAAGCTAGGCGAAGACTAATACATCTACCCTGATATAAAATTGTTGTAACTCATGTAAAACTCCAAACATTCAATAATATTTTTAGCACTTTTATCAACTTTTCCTTAAGGTGGCCAAACTGCCCCACTTTCCCCTATTATTTCTAATTAATCAATTTATTTATGTTTGATTAACACTTTCTTTTTATTGGCGATAAAACGAATTTTGACGATTCTTTCAGTTTGTTGTTCAGTTTGACTGTTATTGTTGTACATATGTATAATCTTAAATCTGTCCAGTTCCCGTTATGAAGCTCCACAAGATTCTGCCAGTAGAACTACTAGTTATATTTAAAATAACTTATCCAGGAAGAATAAATTTAGATCTTGTCAAGAAATCTCTCCATTTTTTTTTCAAGCGTTCCTGCAATATTGTGCAATTTTTCCAAGAAAAATTAACCTGAATTGCCCTTGGATATTAATTTTCACCAGATCTGCGGTCCTATAATATGCATTTATTCATTGCGGCACCTAATTGCGCGTTCTCTTCCATTGATTGTTGCTTCAAATACAAAACGTATAAGATCGATGAACTGTTCTTGTTGCACAGATCCGGAATGTTCTAAATTTTCAACAAATTATTATTATCAAAACACATTAATCTTCTTCTTACAGCTTCCAGTAATTTCCAAACCACTTCAATCATTCACACACGCCACACTTTTTCCCATAGTTCTCAGGTTACCACCGCAACCACCACGTCCAAAAGCGCGCAACTGTCCAAATAAATATAAAATATGCAAAACCATGTTAGCGATTGGAAGTCCCACCGACGACCCCCCGCCCACTAGTCACTACATCAAGATAAGAGAAATACACACGAAATTCTTCTCGTTTCCAGGATACAGCACAGCAAAAAAACACCAGGTGGAATAAAAATACCGGCGCGCTAACCTGCCAATCAATGATTATTTATTCACAAATCAATTACACTTCTTCGATGCTGCTGCAATGCTTCTACTGCAAACAACCATTGGATGTATCAGGATCTTTCTTCTGCCCCTCACGTTTTTTATTTTTGCTTCTTCTCTTTGTCACACCTGTAATCAAGCACCGAATAAATTCTACGCGTTCCAACGGCGACTCGAAACTAGATTCCCTCCAGCATATGCCAATTGAACATCATCCATCACAACTCAGCACTACCAGCAGTGTGCAAAACGCATACAAAAATTACATACAGCATCCAACAATTAACCGCCTCGAGAGCACACGCCAATCACCTTTCCGTTCAGGAATAGATACCGCCTCTACCGTAGTTCGCGCACGCGAGCTTCCAGACTATACAGTATGAACTTCGATACGAAAACACGAAATGCGCACACGTCATACGTCCTCGTCGAATGCCGGTTAGGGTTCTACTGCCGCTGGGAGCCAGAACCGTAGTCGTATCGTGTAGTCCATCCGTCTAGTCACAGTTATGTCCAACGTGAGAGAAATTCACGCTGATAGTGCGCTGCTGAGACCGTGCTCGAGCAATACTCTGCTGGACGCTGCAGGTTGCATTCAATAGTATGACTTGGATACGCTGTACGCCTCGACTCGACCATCTGATCTCTGCTGGATACAGAGGAGACCTTCAGCGAAAGGTCCATTCCACGCGCGCAATCTGCTAAACACATGTTTTGGTCTATCTGAATTGGCGCCGCTCGCACGGCATCACGACGGGAGAGAAAAGTGCATGCAGGCGTCTCTCACACGCTTGAATGGAGTTACACAGCCATGGGTGAGGGGCGTCCACAGTAAGGTTTTACGAAGTTTTACAGATCGAACTAATATATAACAATATAGCTTTCGTGCCTACATGTAGAACATCAGTGCTAATACGCAGTCTACATAGTCCCAACTAGTGTTTAAAACTAGCTATCCTTGATGCGCACAACTTGCATCTTCTGGCACATTAATTTGTATAAAAATTCAAACGTGCATGGAGCTGTGAGTAGATGCTGGCAGTTTATTCCAATCTCTCGTGAGCAGATCAGCTGGTGCAAAAGCGCGCATTTTTTGTGCTGTCAGTTCGTGGCAGCATCGTCACGAAATGATTCACGCGTATAAATTTCTGTTCGTCGCTATGATATGCGAGGTTCACATAAGGCAGTGGTCACCAAACTGCGGCCCGCGGGCCGCATGCGGCCCTCGAGAGCGTTTTGTGCGGCCCGCGAACAAAATTTTGGATAGCAATGTGAAGTGGCCCGCAAGTAGTGAATTATTGATGACAAGGGTTGAATTCTTATGTTCTTGCAATCGGCTACTAAAATTAAGGCCCATTCGTCTGCTTTTTATATGGCCAACAATTGATTGACGAGCAGGAAATAATGAGGTATGGAGTGTGTTTATTTGCTCAGGAATAGCTTGAATTTTGTCTAACATCCAAATATTCCTCAAATCTTACAGTCATTTCGAGTTCAAAAAATGTATCGGCAGACTGAAGGCTTCAAAATTGCCTCAAACTTCCAAAAAATTCTTCACTTCCCAGTAACGTTCAGCGTTTATGGCTTCACAATGTATCCTAGTCTTCAAAAAAAGACCGGATACCTAAGAAATTTTTCATAAATGTATTAGGTAGGTTTTGAATTTTGCCTTGTTTGAAAATATTTAAAGATTTACAAAATTGAAGGAATCATTGAAATTTATGTGAATTATGATATTTCATGTCATCAACTTTTCCTGAAATTGCATAAATCTTCCTGTTTATAAAAACAGAAATCTTTATTGTCACATAAAAAGTCGTTCAAATGAATCCTCACCAGTGTTGGCAATCGTGATGAACTTCAATCCAAAATAGTTAATAACGATGTTAGTTCCTTCTGATCCCCTTTCTTAACACTTCAGTCGTCGCGCTGTTGTATTTTGTACAACACTGCTGAAAAAAACTCGTTCACAACAGCAGCGCGGAGGTTCTGACGGTGGCAAACCGCGCAGCGACTGGAAGGTTGAAGCAGGAGGCGTTTGTTGTGTATTCGCTAGCTACGCACCAAATAACGAATTCCATCACATAATTGCTTGTATTGGCAATTGAACCCGCTTTCTTCATTGTTCTACAATAGCCCTGATAGTAAGCGCGTGGACTTGACGATTAAGAGATCCGCTCGTCGATTCCGTATGCGTTTTTCTTTGTTTGTGCTTTTTTTTTTTTTCAAAAAAGCTTATAATCTGTCGACGACAAGATTGAATTTTTTCTCAGCACAGAGCTCCCGAACGAAGATTCTTCCATTGCGAAGGAAGCTTTATTATTCGTTATGAAGCAAAGCCTATGTGACGGATCACTGTAGCTAATAGTCATCCAACGCTTGAATGACTAAGACGATTCTTTCTTCAGTTTCGTCGCCATTTGACGGCAAAGATTGTCTACCCTGATCCTCAAATAACTTGCGGCCCGTGTCATGTTTTGAAACCATTGAAATGGCCCGTCCAAGCAGTTAGGCTGAGGACCACTTGTCCGATCACGGACAGTAGTTGACGAGGGCAATCCTTCCGGATGGAGGATCCCTGCTTCGGCGGCCAATTCCTCTTCGGAATGCCAGGGATGATCGGCCAATTCCTTCTCCTGAAGGAATGCCCGGGGTGTCGATAGCTCAGACTGTGAATATGATTTCTAACAACAGTCCTGAAAAGGACTACTAGCTGGGCTGCTTCGGTGAGAGAAACGCTTTGTATCGGTTTTCGAACTACGACGGTTTATTGCGCGTGCCATACAACGGCTAAATACTGAATACTGAATGAATGAATTCTGTGCACGCAAGCTCCTTAAGTAGGCTGCAGGTAGAAGGATTCATTGCATGCACAGTGAAATGGCTTCGGTGGGAAATTTCCACTGTCTTATGTACTACATACTGGATGCTGCAATCGGTGGTCCGGGTGGTGTGATGATGGAGAGCTCAAGCTAGTCGGTTGGGTTGCGTGGAGTAGTGTGTGTGTGTGTGTGGTTCAGGTAGGAAAGGGTTTTTGTTAGTGGTGGTAGCCGAAATACTCGCGGCGACTCGAGGTTAGTGTTTTACATGAATGGGAATAGGGGGAAATGGATTACATAGACAGGATCAACAACAAGATGGTGAAAACGATGACTGAACTGATCAGGGTTGAAATGTTGCACACCGTTCGCGTTTTGCGTGAACATTCTCCCGCCAGCGAAAAGTGTGAAACCGGTGGATTTGAGGGCAGTGGTGCTACAGTGATTTTTGGATTCATTACGGGCTGGGTATCTGACAGATTAGCGGAATCATTTACATTAACTGTATTAACGGAAAGCGGGCGTTGTTGACCTGGATTGATTACGGTGGGTTTGGTAGTAACGGTTTGATTCTGGTTAATGAGTAGTGTGCATGAATTAGACATGCGTTTTGAGTTAGTGGGGGCAGAACGAGAATTCACTAAAGACTGTCGGGATTCTAGCAGAAGATCGTAAAGCGGGTTTTC
Organism: Aedes aegypti; assembly: GCF_002204515.2. NCBI lineage: Eukaryota > Metazoa > Arthropoda > Insecta > Diptera > Culicidae > Aedes > Aedes aegypti. Next base: position 148,142,791 of record NC_035109.1, read on the forward strand.
AGCACTAGTGATTGGAGGATTTTGTGACTGTGTGGGTTTCAAGGGCTCATTTACTTGGATTGGTAACTGACAACTTTGTGGGTTTGTGGACTGACGGATCTGTTTCATGTATTGCGTATCTTCGAGGTTTTGGGAAACAAACGGATAAACAGGGTTTCTTTTTCGTGCGATTGATCGTTTTGGGAAAGATGGAAAATCAGGCGAATCGATAGGGAAATCATCTGTGGAACTATACACTGTACGACGGGGCGGACGGTTTTGACAGGAGGGATTCACTTGACCGGTTAACGACTGTACACCAACTGTGTATTTGTCTGGCTTAGCACGAGCAGAATTAACAGCTCCAGCGACCACCCATCCAAGACGGGTTTCTTGGAGGATAGGAAGATCGTCGGAGAGTTTGATTTGTCCTGGCATCATCAGCTTGAAGAAGTGCTGAATGCCAATGAGGAGATCGATTTCACCGGGAATGTGGAAATTTGGATCGGCAAGGGCAAATCCGGGCGGAATGTCCCATGATTTGATATCGATGGAAGCTGACGGTATTGGGCCAGTGACTTGATCAGCAACAAGACACTCTAACTGCGCACTGTAGTCGGAATAACGAGATTGAATTCTGAGCTTCGCTACTTCTGACAGGGATGATTTTTGATTGTTGGCTCCAACAATATCAACCTTTGTTGCGAGCCGAGGGAGTTTCAGGGTTTGGACAAGTTTACGAGAAACAATGTTTGCTTGGGATCCACTATCGAGGAAGACTCGACAAGGTTGAAGTTCACCATTGGCATCGAACACTTGAACCATTGCGGTCATCAAGAGACTGTTGCACATAAGGTGGACTTTCTTGGCGGGATAGACGGCAGAAGTGGACTGTATTAAATGGGATTTGATTTCGGAATCCGAATCATCGGATCTGGATTTGGGCGGAGACACATCAGATTCGTTAGGGTGGAGAATGGTGTGGTGTCGACCTTCACATTTCCAACAGTTAAAGAGGGATTTACACGCACTACTCCTATGACCCGTTCGCAAACAGTTAAAGCAAGACTTGAGCTCTCTTACCTTGGCTTCTCGTTCTGGAACGGACATCTTGCGGAGGGCGTCGCACTTGAAGATCGGGTGGCTTCCACTGCCACACACTTGGCAGGTCGGTTCTGCTCTCTCGGTTACAGCATAAGTCTTCAGTCGGTTGGAACTATTCGCTGGAATCGGCTTCACGGTGGGCTTCTCGATTGCGTCCTCACATCGCTCGAGGATTGAACAACGCTTCTTCAGGAAGTCCATGGTCTCGTTGTAGGTGGGTATTTGCCTGTGGGGCACCGTGGATTCCCACTCCATCCGGGTTCGGTTGTCCAACGCTGTCGCAACCAGGTTCACGACGAAACGCTCGGACATTCCAAGCATTTGCTCCTCCATCAGGGTCAGACCGTCGATGTGCCGGGTTACATCGTCGATCAGTTCACGGAGCTCCTTTGCACTGGGTCGGGTCATCTTCTTCAGGTGTAGCATACCCAAGATGTGAGTATCTACGATGAGGCGCTTGTCTTCGAATCGTTCTTCCAGCAGCTTCCATGCGTGGGCGTAGTTGTTGGATTGCATGGTGCAATCATCGATGATTCCCGCTGCACTACCGATCAAAGCTCGATCAAGGTGGTAGAGCTTGATGGCATCGGAATCGGTGGAGGTCCTCATCACGTCGAGAAACATGGCCTTGAAGCGTGGCCAGTTCTCTGGTTTCCCATCGAACGTGGGGATGGGTGCTTTCAGCGGTTGCTGCTGGACGATGATGCGGGGTGCTTCTTCTTGCTGGCTTCTTCGTTGTGGTCTCATGTCGGTGGTGTCGGTCATGGACTGGATTAGCGTTTCGACTAGCAGGCAGGTTTCGTTGTGCTGGGCTTCGAACACGATGTACGCTTCATCCTGTTCGATCAGCTTCTCGGCGGGCGTCAGAGTCACAATTTGGCGATGCAACTCACAATACTCCTTGTAGTGGGTTTCCAAATTTCGCTGGTAGAGCTTCAGCTGGATCAAATCTAACTGCACTGCTCCAGCTCCGGATGCTTCTTCGGCGGAATTGCGGATGCGCGTCACTTTCGCTTTCACCTGTCCGCGTAGGTGAACAAGCGATTTCAGCTCCGCCATCCTCTCCTTCTGGTCGGTTTTCGTTGGTGTGTGCTCGATCGGCATCGAACACGGCGATGGTGCGTTTCGCTTCCGCACGACGACGACAGGTACGAACGTGTTTCGACACGTTCAACAAGTTGCACACGTGGCAACTTTTCTCACTGGTGGATCGATTTTCACTTCCGCGGCGATGATTCCACGCACTCTCGGAACAGTTTTTCACTCACGTTTTGCGAAATGTTTCTCACTCGCGACTTTCTTTTGCACTTACGTTTTTCACTCGCGACTTACTTTCGCACTCAACTAAGGGCAATTTCCCTCATCGAAGCAGCAAGGAATATTTTTCCAAACAACTCTGCTGAGCATCGACGGGAACAACGGGAACGATGTGCAATCGGCTGATTGCCAAGCCACGGTTGCGGGTGCAACACGATGGATGCGGATCACGTAGATCCGGTTCGAAGGACCAAAATGTCCGATCACGGACAGTAGTTGACGAGGGCAATCCTTCCGGATGGAGGATCCCTGCTTCGGCGGCCAATTCCTCTTCGGAATGCCAGGGATGATCGGCCAATTCCTTCTCCTGAAGGAATGCCCGGGGTGTCGATAGCTCAGACTGTGAATATGATTTCTAACAACAGTCCTGAAAAGGACTACTAGCTGGGCTGCTTCGGTGAGAGAAACGCTTTGTATCGGTTTTCGAACTACGACGGTTTATTGCGCGTGCCATACAACGGCTAAATACTGAATACTGAATGAATGAATTCTGTGCACGCAAGCTCCTTAAGTAGGCTGCAGGTAGAAGGATTCATTGCATGCACAGTGAAATGGCTTCGGTGGGAAATTTCCACTGTCTTATGTACTACATACTGGATGCTGCAATCGGTGGTCCGGGTGGTGTGATGATGGAGAGCTCAAGCTAGTCGGTTGGGTTGCGTGGAGTAGTGTGTGTGTGTGTGTGGTTCAGGTAGGAAAGGGTTTTTGTTAGTGGTGGTAGCCGAAATACTCGCGGCGACTCGAGGTTAGTGTTTTACATGAATGGGAATAGGGGGAAATGGATTACATAGACAGGATCAACAACAAGATGGTGAAAACGATGACTGAACTGATCAGGGTTGAAATGTTGCACACCGTTCGCGTTTTGCGTGAACACCACTGACATAAGGAAAACCCGTAACATTGAAGAAAATTTCTGATCTGATTTGCATCGACCACTCATTTAATCATTATTTGTATCTATGTTTAACGCTCAACGATCCGTCATCGTAACCATCGTCATCATCGAAACTTTAAAATCAGTTTTCTGCTCAAAACTAAAAGATATTTTATTAAAAATTTCAATGTTCAATGTGTTACGGTTGGAGAATAGAATACAGTAAACATATGTTCGTATCCATTCATTCATTTATTTAGTTAACATCTAAACAGATAACACTGAATCAACAATTTCACGCCACAATACTCGGTTCGTGGCCACATCTCTCCATAGTCGATTCTGCCCCACGATCGCTAAATCGATTCGCACTTGATCCGCCCATCTAGCTCGCTGCGCTCCACGTCTTCTTGTACCAACCGAATCCGAAGCGAACACCATCTTTGCAGGGTTGCTGTCCGGCATTCTTGTAACATGCTCTGCCCCAGCTTTGGCCACCTTCTGGATACTGGGTGCGCCGTAGAGTAGGGCGAGCTCGTGCTTCATCCTTCGCCGTCACAAACTGTTCTCCTGCACACCGCCAAAGATCGTCCTAAGCACCTGACGTTCGAAGACTCCAAGTGCTTGCAAGTCCTCCTCGAGCATCGTCCACGTTTCATGCACGTAGAGGACTACCGGCCTTATGAGCGTTTTGTACATGATACATTTGGTGCGGGTGTGAATCTTTTTGGACCGCAGCTTCTTGTGGAGGCCATAGTAGGCCCGACTTCCACTGATCATGCGCCTCCGTATTTCACGGCTAACGTTTTGTCAGCCGTTAGTAAGGATCCAAGGTAAACGAACTCGTCGACCACCTCGAACGTATCCCCGTCTATCGTAACACCGCTACCTAGGCGAGCCCTGTCGCGCTCGGCCCCACCAGCTAGCATGTACTTTTCTGAAACAAACAAATTGACTAGATCTCGTAAAAATCGTACCCCGGCTGTTTAGCCCAGCTCTCCGCATAACACCTTCTAGCGCAATATTGAACAACAGGCACTTAAGTCCATCACCTTGTCGTAGTCCTCGGCGGGATCCAAACGAACTGGAATGTTCGCCTGAAACTTTCACACAATTTTGCACACCTTCCATCGTCGCTCTGAGACGTCGAGACTGATATCGTGAGCTTCCCGGGAAAGCTGTTCTCGTCCATGATTTTCCATAGCTCTACGCGGTCGATACTATCGTATGCCGCCTTGAAATCGATGAAAAGGTGATGCATTGGGAACTGGTATTCACGACATTTTTGAAGGATATGCCGAACAGTAAAGATCTGATCCGTTGTCGATCGGCCGTCAACGAAGCCGGCTTGATAACTTCCCACAAACTCGCTTACTATAGGTGACAGACGACGGAAGATGAGCTGGGATAATACTTTGTAGGCCGCATTTAGAATGGTGATCGTTCGAAAGTTCTTACAATCTAACTTGTCGCCTTTCTTGTAGATGGGGCATGTCACCCCTGCAGTGATTTGACATCGTTTTCTTCAACGCGTCTGTGCGAGCCAAGATTAGACCAATAACTGACAGAATATTGTTACTTGGTTTCTATGCTCAAATTTTTCTAAGCCTGCTTGTTGTTCTGTGTTGACTGAATAGATAATTCAATCACACTTCATTACTTCCTCACAACCCCTTCCTTCCACTCCTCCGGTAGCTGTTCCAAAGACACATTAAAGACCTCCATGTCCCTTGCAGTTGCCCAAAATTTTATGGTTCATAAGGCAATCTAGAATGCCGTGAAAAGTGTACTGCAATCTGTCAAACTTGAGTACATTTTGCACTACCGAGGGACCAAATGCAGTACTAGAAGTAGTACCCAATCTGAGCCCGAGTGGGACGGACCTGGCTGTTCTGTTTCCCAGATTGTGCCTATCAGCCGGTGCAAACAAATGGTCAGCCTCTCCGGGCCCATCTTTATGAGTTCAGCTCCGATACCATCCTTACCAGCAGCTTTATTGTTCTTGAGCTGGTAATGGCATCCTTAACCTCCCTCAAAGGGGGGGGCTGGTTGGTTTCCATCCTCCGCAGTACCGTTGAAGGCATTTCCTCCGTTGTCCAGACCTTCATTGCCTGTGCTCTCAGAGCCATTCAAGTGTTCGTCGAAGTTCTGCTTCCACCTTTCGATCACATCACGCTCGTCCTTAAAAATGCTCCCATCCTTATCCCTGCACATTTCGGCTCGCGGCACAAAGCCGTTGCGGGATGCGTTGAGCTTCTGATAGAACTTACGCGTTTCTTGAGACCGGCACAGCTGTTCCATCTCCTCGTACTCTGTCTCCTCCAGGTGGCGTTTTTTCTCCCGAAAGAGGCGAGTCTGCTGTTGCCGTTTTCGTCTATAACGTTCCACGTTCTGCCGGGTCCCTTGCATGACCACCCGCACTGCATTCTTCTCCTGCACTCCTCGTCGAACCAATCGTTCCGTCGACACCGTCCCACGTACCCAACGTTGCTCTCAGCTGCATCGTTGATGGCTGCTTTTACTGTTCTCCAGCAGTCCTCAAAAGGGGCTTCATCCAGCTCACCCTCTTCCGGTAATGCAGCCTCGAGGTGCTGCGCGTATGCAGCTGCGACATCCGGTTGCTTAAGCCGCTCTAGGTCATACCGGGGCCGCCGTCGGTACCGTACGTTGTTAACGACGGAGAGTTTTGGGCGCAGTTTGACAATCACCAGATAGTGGTCAGAGTCGATGTTTGCGCCAAGATAAGTCCTGAAGTCGATAATGTCGGAGAAGTGCCGACCATCAATCAGAACGTGGTCGATTTGCGATTCTGTCTGCTGTGGTGATCTCCAGGTGTATCGGTATGGAAGGCTGTGCTGGAAGTAGGTGCTACGAATGGCCATATTCTTAGAGGCAACGAAATCAATTAGTCGTAGGCAGTGTTGCCACAAGTACAGATTTATCTGGAAAGGTACAGATTTTTTGATAGTTTTTGGTACAGATTCTGTACGGTACAGATTACAGATTTTTACGAAAAAGGACAGATTGGTATAGATTTTTGGAATTGGTAATTTTGAGACACACAATCTAAAAGATTTATGAAATTTGTATCTAATTTACACAAAACCTTAATTGAAAGATACAATTTCCATAGAATTGAATAATAATTATGTATCTAGTGAAATTATTTCAATAAAAACTATGTTAAATTTCCAAGTTCATTAGGGTTTTAAGGATTTTTTCAATAATTTTTATTGGATGTGGTACAGATTTTGGGTACAGAAATTTAGAATCTCTGGTACAGATAAAAAAGATTTTTGAGCCTTCGGTACAGATAGAAATGTGGCAACACTGGTCGTAGGCCGTTTTCGTTCGTCAGCCGGTGGGTGCTGAACTTTCCAATAGTCGATCTGAAGTCCTCCTCCTGTCCAACATGAGCGTTTAGATCTCCTATGATGATTTTGACGTCGTGACTTGGGCAGCTATCGTACTCGCGTTCGAGCTGCGCGTAAAAAGCGTCTTTATCATCATCAGTGCTTCCGGAGTGAGGGCTGTGCACGTTTATTATGCTAAAATTGAAGAATCGGTCTTTGAGCCTCAACTTGCACATTCTCTCATTGATCGGCCACCACCCGATCACGCGACTCTGCATATCACCCATTACTATAAAAGCTGTTCCCAGCCCATGTGTGTTGCTGCAGCTCTGGTAGATGGTATGATTACCTCTAAACGTTCGCACCATTGATCCCTTCCAGCACACTTCCTGCAACGCTACGATGCCGAATCCACGGTCCTTCAGCACGTCGGCGAGTATGCGTGTGCTCCCGATAAAGTTGAGAGATTTACAGTTCCACGTACCGAGCTTCACAGTGAGTTGAGAGGACCGCTTAAACAAATTGATGGACCGTTAATAGCGGACAACAGGGTAAAAGCGGGTTTTAATTAACCGCCACCTTGAATGAATAGTGGAATGCACATCGAATTGAGAGGACTGCTTGCGAATATTGTATTTTGTTGTCAGGGTCTAGAATGCGATTGCAGCTCAATTTGGAAGCTGCGAGCATTCGCACGGCAAAGAAAACTGCCCATAACATCTTACAAAAACCTTTTTGATTACTGACACCACAGACAACCGGGTTCATTCTACGACTGGCGTGAGGTGACAATTGTCGGTCTCGTATGGCGAGGTGACAATTCTCGACTCGAGTGAAGTGACTCTCCATTTGATTTACACGGCGAGTCACTTTACTCGAGTCGAGAATTGTCTCCTCGCTATACGAGACCGACAATTGTCACTTCACGCCAGTCCTAGAATAAACCCAAGCGAAGTAAATTCACAATGGAGATTTATGTTACTTGTCAGAGTGGAGTGCTACAGATAGTAATTGATGAGAAGGCAACCGTTTCAGTGAAATTAGAACAACTGAAGTGTAATGTGGTGTAAAGATCACGTCTCAGTTGCATAGCATTTTTTGTAAATTGTGATTGAGAACTTGGTGTATAAGAGATCGGTTTAGCCGTTTATTTACATCAGTGAAAGTCTTCACAGCCGCCATGCCATTGCTTTGACTTTGACGTTGGCTTCGCATCAGAGTACTTTGCATCACATAAGAACGCGATTGCGGTTTGGTGCTGTGAAGTCAATAAATGGATTGGTAGCAAGTCTAGAGCTGTGCGATGCATTTTGCGTTGTGAGAGGTTTATATCTGAATTTTGGAAGGATTGAGTTTTGAGGACAGATAACAACCATGAAATTTGGTGGCCAAACTGCATTAGTTATATAAGAGATACAAAACGCAATAAGAAGCTCAATGGCTTGTGTTTGATTGTGGTAGAATACAAAACTGGATAACTTGGAAGGCTATTTTGTGTGTTGAGTAATATTGAGCCGCGTTATAAGAATCGCCTATCATGACATGCGTTCGGATTTGCTGGAAGAACAGAGACAAAATAAAAGGGGCCGCATATTAAGGTTTCTGTGGATATTGTCGTTGCGGTGTTGTGCATTTTGGTGGTTTGTTTCATCATTTTTGGATACCTAAGATCTTGGTCATGTACCATTGTTGTTACGTTGAGAAGTGCTTACCGTATGGATGCCTATAGATATTTCTTTATTTAAAGTCCTTTTGTGTTCTTACTTTGGCATCTTGGCTGGAACATCAACAACTTCGTGCTATGTTTTTTTAGCTAAGGTCGTTGAGAAGTGATGAATCGTCGAAGTATGGATTGCGTCGTGAGTGAGTGCATGGTTGCACCGGTGGTCAGAGATTCTGTTGCGATAGAAACCATTCTCATCAGGCTTTGTGCAGGAATGCTGCATTATATTTAAGTGGCAATCGAGTTCACGAGTCCACCTTACTTTCGAGTGACTTAGTCGGAAGTGGATGTGGCTTTTGGATGTGATTCCATCAAGGTTCGTTGATTAGTTTTTGACTATAGATTTCGTGTCGCAGCTCGAAGATTTTTTTACAGGCGTTGTCAATTTTTATTGTGTTCAAGGGCACTTCTTCATCGATGTTCTTGAAATAGGACTGCCGATCCCGGGTTTTACCAAAGGGAGATCGGTGTTACGTTGTAGGAATTGGTTTTCGATATGACTTTGCTAACGACGTTTTCAGGATGTTTTATGACCTTTTTCCAGATCTCAACTAGGAAGTTCATAGGAAGTCTCTATGAGTCCGGAACTCGACCTTTGGAAAAGGGAATGTTTTACGCTATAGGTCGCAGAGTAGAGAATCATTGCATGGTCGTGCTGCTATCAAAAGGCTTGTTAATTTCCGTAGGATGACTCGTGATCAATCGATATTGATTCTTTGAGAGCAACATGCGGATGCTGGAAGCAAGGTGAATGTGGACTGTACGGCTCAAAGAGGCATACACATCCGTTTTTTTTTCAGCGATGGAGCTTGATGGAGGACTGCCGTACTCTTCGGGGATTCTTTTTGCGGAGTACGCGCTGAAAGTTCGATTCATTTGAAGTAGGGTATCTATTCGGTACGCATCGGCGAGGCAGAAGCTATCGATGGTATTTTTATTTTATTTTTTCAAAATACGTTATTTCATAGTTTTTTTTTTTCTCCGGAGAGAAAGACAACAGTGTGTTTGTGTCGTCTCGGCCCGATTGAATTATAATCAATATGATTGAATGTAATATTTCGCTCGTTGATTATTCGTTGCTTGATTTTTTTTACGGCTGACTTGCAAGGCCTGACACCAACCCCTAGATTTCCGGAGGACCATAAAGCACAGTTTAGCACTACCGCGAGGAGGTAGGGATAGTAGTTGCTGGACAAGAGGCTAAGGACCGCACAGAGGGGTCTATTTTATTTCTTCAGGTACGCGAGGTACCAATGGTATGCCATGCCCAGCCATTTACCAACAATCGATTTGGCGAGTGTGGGGCAGAACCGAGGATGGAGAGATGCGGCCACGAACCGAGTATTGTGGCGTGAAATTATTGATTCAGTGTTATCTGTCTAGATGTTAACTAAATAAATGAATGAATGACATATTTCATAACAATTTTATGAAGCTTTTCATTCAATTACATATTTCAACGTTCAATTCCATACAAATACAGAGTTTATATGATTGAAAACGAAATAGAAGTCTTATAACCCAAATCAACACACTAACAAAAAACTTACTCCAGAGGTTCCTAAGAAATATTTTTCAAATACCTGCAAAAATTCTGCCAAATATATTACAGATATTTACACAGTATTTTTTTCAACATGAATGATACTTTAAGAAGCTTCTGAAAATAAAAAGTTCTATTGAAAAATAATGTATTTTGTAAAAAAAAATATAAAGTTGAGGCCTTAATTACAGTTTTAAAATTTAATGACACAGAGGTATTCTGCTGCTAACATCAACGCAATATTTTTAATAGATAGCAGCATGGTTATCTAGGACTCGAAATCAATGCAGATACGATTGAGAGGACCGCGATATGGGACCGGACATCACGATGTAATAGTCGACTTGTACAATCGTACAATTAAGGAATGTTCGGATCTACGCAGTAATCAACGCTCCCTCGTAATTCGTTAAATCTTACAATCTAGATTTTATTCCAACATTTACGCATACAACTTCTCCACGCGCTGCCCTGAAATATTTCTTCCTTAAGCGCAACGGCGCGATAAGTTCCCTTCATACTAACACCTAAATTTGCGCACATCGATCCTTCATTCTCTTCTTCGTTTACTCTCATATTCACTCGCAATCAATTAATTGGTAATTAATTTCAACCGATCGATCATATCCAAGGCCCAATTTTGTTGTGTCTTCTGATTCTACAACATTTCTAGAGTTTCGAGATTTATTACAGTTTTATGTGTATTTTATTATTTAGCAAACGGAACAAGGCGACAACGGGAGTAACATGTTTTGATTTGCTTAAAAAATATACTTTTGCGTAGAACAATCAAATAATGGGTTTGGGTAAATTTATAAAATGGGAAGGAACCCATTTACTATACATATATTTTCGCTTCGAATGACAAATGGTAATTATATTAAATAATTTACGATAACTAAAAGTGTAGCATCAGAATCAATCATGTTATAAATTGGAATATAAATATTAATGGTGATGTTAAAACATACCAACAGCTAGTTCTGCGAATGTACCAAATGGGACGTGGGAGCTTTCGAATCCGCTTGTCAGCGTGTAGTCAATATAGTCAATTTCACATCCCTCCGGTATAGGAAACATTCCGCAGTGACACTGGATAACGTGCGCTAAACTTAGATAGACAGTCCGAACACCGACACGATACAGTACATCGTTTTATTCTCCCAGCGTACCGTGCAGGAACCGTCCGTTTCGTTGTTCCAGAAACATGAGCTTGCCGTGTGCAGTCCGGCTCCGTTTTTCTGCATGATCATACAGGTGACTGCGAGGGCGTGCGATGAGAACCGCAAGAAAGGAAGATAAGAAAAGATAGAAGAGAAACAATTATAATTATATCGATAATGATTCGGGCGTCCCGAGGGGGTTTCGGACTGGGAAAGGTCATCGTCGTATACTTTTGTTATTACTAGGAGCTCTGCGGGATGGAGATGGGAAAAAGTTTCCTTTTAATCTCAAATTTAATGAGTTTTGTAGCCGCGCGTAACTTTCATTATATCGCATTTGGTGATAGTTTGTGGCAATATGAGAAATTCATTATAGTTGTTTGGGCTCCTATATTTGTGTTGTAGTTGACCCGATAAAATTGAGCTGGTGTATTCTTCTTTCTCTCTTACGTCCCAAATGGAACTGTGCATATTTCTCAGCTAGAGTACATCCCACAGCAGGGTGTTCATTTAAAATTAGTTTTCCAATTCCCGGATTTTTTCCCGGTTACCTAGTCTAGCTATAATAGCCGTAGCGGTAAACGCGCAGCCATTCAGCAAGACCAAGCTGAGTGTCGAATCCTACCGGTCCTAGTCTTTTCGTAATGGAAATTTCCTCGACTACCCAGGACATCTTCGTACTTGCGATACGATATATACATGCAAAAATGATCGATTGGCATTCAGTTAATAATTGCTGAAGTGCTAAAGAACACTGAGCTGATAAGCCTCTGTCCCACTTAGGACGTAACGCCAAAAAAAGAAAAAAAAGAAGAAGATTTTTGTGACAGGCTTTCTAAGCTGATAAATTTTGTAATTGTGTAAATTTTTGTAACTCGTAATAATTATTCCAATTTCCAACATTAATACAAATTGGTCACGATAACAGATTTTAAAACCGTGATTGTTAGCAAGGGGAATACAAGCGGGGACATAGATCGATCTATAATTGATGTCTTTTCACTAAAATTGCCTCAGAACCAGGGATGAGAAAAGTACTGGAGCAAACATTTACCGCCTCTACATTTACATCTTTCTACACGACCATCAAAATCCAAAGCAAACCATGACGGTTCAAAACAAAAAAATGTCACGGCTCTTCAAAAATGTAATCTTCTTCTTCCTAACGTTTTTCAACCACGAATGCGAAATGACTCGAGCACAGTGGTGACACGATTTTTGCGGTTTTCGGGGTTTTGCATTTTTGCTCGATAAAGGCAGTATGAAATTGAATTGTTTATATGTATCGTAACGGAATGATTGTGGTCTTTCTGTTAGAGCTAATAGATTTCAATTAGTTGAAAACACAAGCAAAATATTAGCGATTGAATGATTTAACACTTTTTTCAATCATTCAGCTTGGAATGGCTGCCCGAAAATGGTCATAGTGGAGAGACAAAAACAGTCAAGCAGTGTGTGAACCGTTGGCAGCGCAACGCCTGATGGTATTGATGCTGCTGCTCCTTTGTGTTTTGGTGGAATGGCAGAATCGATGAACTGTGGTGAATTGTGGTCACAGTTCCCAAGACTGCTCAGAACACAGTTGAGAATCAGGCTGTATCTCAGTAAGAACGTATAATGCTTAGAAAAATAACAAAAAATATCCATAAAACTTCACTCACCGATATACTTGTAGGGTTTCTGCAGTTTGGTCAGCACACTAAGGCAGGTTTCCACAACCGATCCGGTCCAATTGTTCACCTTGTCATGTTGGTACGCGTTGCCTCCGATTGTGGTTTCGATGGCCTCCTTGATAATTTTGCTCACATCATCCACGACGAATTGATGCTGGTTAAGAATAAACATAATTTCGATTAGTGTTTCTGTTGATGGATTCCTTCAGTTGAAGCGACACGACGAATTGCCTGCCAGCTTGCGTATAAATCACTAAAGGGGACGACGACGACGGTGCAATAATGTTGTCTATTATCCTAATCGCCGTAATCGCACATCCCGCCAGCTCTCTGCTAAAACATTGCTCTGCTGCCGCACGAATGAACATGCGACGGATGGGAAATTCTTTGCGAGCTCTCCCCGATGAATGTGCGCCACCTTAGCATAATTTCCGGCTCTTCCCTAGCGGACAAGAAAAACAGTTTCTGTCTACAGGTGTGCTCCAGATTGTGCGGATTGTATCAATGCCTATGACCCCTAATAAAATCCTTAGTATAAATAAACTGTTTTTTCATCATCTCAACTAAGCACATTTTAAGAGAAAATAGAAACTTAAGGATCATCTTTCGATTCAACAAGAATTTCCCATTCGGTTTTCCTCGATAATTGAGTATAGACTGTAAAACAATATTGTAGGCAAGTGGGGGTGTAAGGAAGCAGGTAAAGTAGACACGCGATCTGCTTGCTCTAGAAAGGTGTCCAACACTCATGTCTTCCAAAATAAAAATCCCCTTTTGAAAAATGTTTAGCTTGTTTCATGTGTATGACATATTTCATAAAGCATTTATTATATTGCGTTTTTAGAAAACTGAGCATCCCCAGAAATGTTACTTTGAAACTATTTAGTTTCCACGCCCAACTACCAGGCTGTAACTAGCACTGCAAGTAACTACCTATTCCCTAGTTTAGTTCCTTCTAGCCTATGAGCTTTTTTGTGGAAAATGTAGGAAACGAAATCGAAACCAACGATGCAGTCCACATAGGAATGTTTGATCAATTTCATGAAGTGCTAACAGGCACCTTTCACGTCGCATGTTGTGATGGAGGCATTATCCCTCTCTGGCTAATGATTGACTGCTGAGGTCATAAACTTTCTGGATGTCTACATTATTCTGCCAATGAATGAATCTGAGCTTAGCAGACGGTTTGGTGGAAATTTTGAAAACAAAATATCTGTATCACGCCGTGGTTGATTGATTATTCTTGGTAGCAGTTTTGATAGTGGTTTCTGCAAGGTAGGATGCAGTAGCATTCCGTCCAGGAAAAAATAACTTCTGGGCTTAGAATCTTCAACATGTTTTTGTGTCTTTTCTGTTATTTTGCTCAGATGGATAATTAGCGCCGACATTAACGTGATTATTGGTTTCGAAACGTATTAGTAGGATGCAATATAAGTTTATATAATGTTGTACTAATGTCAATCCAAGGATAAGATAGAGAACCTATTACTCTTTTGGAATGAGAAATAGCAGTTAAAACTCTCGCCCGGTCAAGTAATTAGCTCAAAAGGAATCGATCACTGCAGACACTGAACGCAAAATTTCTACAAAAGCAATCTTCCTTTCCTTCAATTCGTCTCTACAAGCTCAAATGAGATTCGTCGCACGTACTTGAGTAACTCAAGGCACTCAAAGGTCCTTGAATGGTAAGCCCAAGCAAGAGAATGAGCATAGATGACCGTACAATTCGTTGTAGCAACTACGAATTGTGTACGGCTCTGATTGTCCGGAACAATAAAAAATGCACAAGGAACCAACAGACGGAGTTTCCAAATAGATAACCATATTCAAACATAACATAGTCAATAACTGCCCCGGCCACATCCTTATGCTCATCAGAGAAATAAAGGAATGTTGGTGTGACACCATTGCACATTGGTCCTAAAAGCCATATTTAGGAAGACAAAAATGATTGCGCCTAAACCGTCAATTTTAGGTTTATGATGTCTTCGGCAAAGTTTCCCCATTTTTTTAGACACGCATTTAGGCCTATACAATGTTCTACAATGTTTAGAATAACCGATTTGGAGCAAACTTTGCTGAAGAACCCAAATTTCTATATCTTATGGTTCGCGAGCTATGATTTTTTTAAACAAATAAGTTAGGGTGATCCTGAAAAATCAGTTTCAGAGCGCTTTTAGGAATTTTGAATGCGCAACTTTTTGCCGAAAAAACTACTGTTCTATCTCTTATGGTTTCAGAGTTATCAGTGATTTTCTTAGAAAAAATGTTATTTTCAAATTCCGATATCTATGAAAGGCGCAAACGGATTCTCAAGCTTTTATCACTATTAGAAAGATATTTTTTCTCTGTTCATGGTAAAAAAAACGGTGAGGACGTTTTTGGTTTGAAGATAACAAAATTTTGAAAATAATATGTTTTTAAACGAAAATTGTACATAACTTGAAAAATAATCGAGATAGCTCTTTGATGGCTTCAGCAAAAATGTGCAAAATTGAAAGTTCTGAAAGTGTTTGATACAAATAATTCATAAAAAAATCAATGCTTTAAGATATATTCACCAAAAACCGAAATTTATATGGTAAATAAAGCGAAAAAAGAGACATTTGTTAGAACAGCCGACTTATTTCGATAACACAGCGTAACAAAAATGACATGTTTGCGTGTCTCAAGAACCAAATTATGTGTCTCTAGTAGATTTGGGGCTGCTGAATCTGATGCCGTTCTCAGAATTGTTCCAGCACATCACAATTTTTAGCTACAGGTCGCCAAAGTTGTACAAAACAATGCTTTTATTAATGTTTACATGAAATTTAAAGTACAATTTATCATACTTTTTTGTAATCTAATCCACCAAACATGTAAAATAGAACTTGAACTTTCATTTCAGACATAATTTGATTGAAATTGCGTGATTAAATTTCGATTAAACCGATTTTTTCAACATGCTTGCAGTCTCCATACAAAATTCTTCGTTTCTTCTATATGGCAAAATACAACAATTTTCTAAACCATCAAAAAATAACTTTTCCGTATCGAAATTAATACAAACTTTGATGATAAGTATTGTTATACACATAAAGTTTGAATTCAGTGGCAAATTAAGCCAATATATTACCTTACAAGCTGGGAAACTTGCATGCAAGTTGGCTGAAATAGTCATTTTTTGCATTTTCAACAGTCAATATCTCAAAAACTGGACGTGCTACGATATTTCTGAAAACGGTAATGGATTCAGCAACCCTTAATTAAGTGAATAGCGGTATTTTGGTGCTGGAGACAAAAACGTGTTCCGCAGTGTAATTTAAAATAGTATATACAGTAGGGTGTCCCATTTTTCCCCGACCATCTCTGATTTTGCCTCCCCCTAAATTAACTGTTTCTTTTTCATGTTCGAAAACTTCCTGCCAAATTTCAGTTCAATTCATCCAAATCTCAAGCATCGCAAGGAGTTTTTCGAAATTATGCTCATATATTGACCGCCCATAATATTGTAAGCGATCAGCTTGCATGCAAGAAAACATATTCCTAGTATGCCGTGATATTTGGAAATAAAACCAGGTTTGACAGAACACGTTTGTTTCTTCCGCTGTTGTGTTATGAATCACTCACGGCATACAAAATTATATTTTACACCGTGAAATCACTGAATGGCTAATTATTTTCAACATTTTTTAGGTTTCTTACAAGAACAGCGATTGAGAATGATGGGTGATAACAAGGATTTACCATTTACTAGGATTGCATCAGATTCTTTGTGACGCAGTATGCCAGAGGATTAACACTACAGCATGTTATTCGTTATTTGCTTTGGAATTTGAACTGTATCAAATTTGGATCATTAAACTTACACAAATGCACTAGCATCGTGGTCCAAGTTACAATTAGACATCTGATCTGTGTGAAACCTATTTGACACTCAGTTTGTGTCTGCGCTCTATCCTACTTGACCATGAGTAGGATCGATATAGATAGTTGAATGTAAATTATTATTATGGAAGCTTTAGCAAGGAAAATATCTGAACACCATTCTACCACTTTAGTCAGTAGCTTTGTAATTTAACAGTTTCAATGTGCAAAAACTATAATGAAAGCTAGAATGAACATCTGTGCGCTTCCAATGGTGTATGATGCAAGTGAATTGAAGTCTTTATTAACGTTTGTATCTGTTGCAAAGCGTCAATCTAATTTCATGATACCCAGTTTTATTAAAAAGATTATTGTTCTAACAACACTCACATTTAGAATTTCGCTTAAACATACTGTTAATGATGAAGCAATTAATTTATCTCGTGCATTGAAAAGTACTAGGCCATGGTATTATCTCATTCAGGAAAAAATGAATGGGGCTATTAATAATAGCACTAGCAAAGACCCAGCTCTTAGACAGATTGTAAAAATTGAATAAAAGAGTAAAACTCCTTCTCAAATTGTGTTCAAATGATACAGATATGGAAGGAGTTATCAACTGCCAGCTGATGTCAGAAATTGTTTATATGCGTCTTCATTTAAAAAATCAGTGCTCACTATGCATAAATTTTCTTGTATACAAGTTAATTGCATACAACCCCATGGACGATTTAATTAATTCATCTAATTTCTAAAAAGTCCTTGCGATGCTTGAGATTCAAACGAATTAAGCTGAAATTTTGCAGGGAGTGTTTGAATATCAATCGGAAACTGTTATTTTATGGAGAGGTGAAATCCAAGATGGTCGAGGAAAATTGGGACACCCTAATATACAGGTAAAAAAAAAGTAATTTTAAATTGAATATACAGGTATGTTCCGTTTTTATCAATACGATCGGAAATTTTGAGTTGACAAAAACGGAATAATTTTCTTAGTCAAAATATTTTACAAATTTTTAAATAAAATTCCAGTTTTGTCAGGATAATACAAAATTTCATTATATAAATGCACAGGATTGATATTTATGAGACTGTTCATTCGTATAAGTTCGCAAATAAGGTTGATTGCAGACTCCAATCAATCATTATGATTGTGATAAATCATTAATAGTTTCAGTTTTCTTGGCTAGAATTTTAATAAATGTTATAAGGAATATTCAAACGATAATCACATACATCATGAGATGGGTAATATTTGTGAAAATAACTATAAGGAAGTGGGTCAAGCTAATCACGTTTTTTTAAGAAAGATTCAACAAGAAACTGCTTTTTTCTTTTCTATTCATCCTCATCCTTCTGCTTCTTCTTTTTCTCTCTGGCGTTACATCCCAACTGAGAAAGAACCTTTGTTCAGCTTACTGTTCTTATAAACTCTTTCGCAGTTATCAACTAAGATTTTTGCCAAGGTATATTTTTTGCATTTTTGGCCACACCCGATTGGCGATTAAATGTAGGGTTGTGTTGTGAAAGTTTTACAATCTTAAATGAATATTTACGGTTTCTTGTGCCTTGAATTGCCAAGATCTCATCAGTAAAATGATTGTGGTGATTTTTCTTCTAAAGTTATCACTTCCACGTTTGTTAAGTTTTATTAACAAGCGTATGGCTGTTGATATAAGACTTTTAATCAATCTTTTGATCTCCATGTTTTTTTTGTTTTTACAAGGCGGAAATCTGCAAACAGATCCCCTGAGAAGGTAACTCAGGGAATGTGGGGATGACGCACCAACGACGACCGGCTAAAACCAAACTAAAAAAATCTTTTTGAATAGGTTAACGACTGTTTATTTTATTCTCAAACGCTAACAGTTGGCGCCAGCGGGAAAAATTACAGACAACAACCTTTCGAACATTCAGTTTCTCTTACCGGCCGCCGAGCGGCGACACTGATGTTTATATTCCACTCACTGATCGCGCTACGCTGGATTCTCAAATTTCTCAAACTTTCAACACAAGCGCATGGAAGAATGGTAGTCGGAGAACTGTCAAAACGTATGAAAAATAATCAAAATCGTAAATTGCTTGCAATTAGGAAACTGAATCAAAAAAGTAATGATTAGAAATCAAGTGTAAAGTGAATACATAACTTTTAGTGTTTAGTTCATCTTCCGTGGTGCTTTCTTTGCTTCAGGATTTCGTTTTTACTACCATTGAAAAAGAGCCATCTATTGCCAGTTTTGAATATCGCCCTATTGCTCAAGTAAGTGGTGTACAGTGCATCGACATTACCCTTGGCCTCAGACACTTATCTCCCCGGAACCACCTTGCGGTATTTCTTCGAGGAGAGACCAGTGCATATAGCACAACACGTGTAGCAGAAGTAGCCTAGGCAAACTGCTTTGCCTAGCCGACTTAAACAATGTTACAAGGGACTAGTCTCGGCAGGGCTAATCCTCTGCATTCAACTCTTGGCCGCCGCGCCATAGGCGCTGCAATACATAATGTGAGTGACAGCCGTAGTTACTGCATTCCAGCACTCGGCATCCGCACACATTCTCTCTTATATTGTCGGGGGACGTGTCCCCTCCGCATGTATTGAGCATGCGACCTCTCACAACAATGAAACGGGGGTAATCGAACACGACAAGCTTTGCTATTTTCTCCACACCAGCACAGTTGGGGCACGAAGGAGATTCTGAGTGCCCGAACCTATGCCGGTACTGTCTATAGCAACCATGTCCTGACAGAAACTACGTCGGGTAGAAGTTCACTTCTTCACTTTGGTATTAGCCGACGGGTCCATCTACCCTTAGTGGAGTTATCCCATTCCTGCTGTTCATGGTTCATGGTACCTAAAAGGTTAGGACTACAGAACGTCACGTCGATAGTCGATTCTGCACTATTTCTGCGGAAGGTACTCACTGTACCCACATTTGCCAGCTCTACATTTAATGCGTCCAGGGATTCCAACAATATCTGGCCTCTTTGATTGGTGCAGCGGCTACCCAACTCCACTGCCCATGCATTAAAGTCTCCAGCTATCACTATTGGCTGCCGATTAGCTAGTTCGGCTATCATCCTGTCGACCATGTGGAAAAATTCCTCAATCGACAACCTTGGAAGCGCGTAACAACTGCAGTAGAACACGCCGTTGATTTTTGCTATCGCAAAACCGTCATTTGAGCTAGAGACTACTTCTTGGATTGGGTATCATCCTGTCGTCCCTATAGCTGCTAGCTGTTGAGACCTATCCGCCACCCAGTTCCCGTAGTTGGCTGGTATGCGATATGGGTCCGATAGTAACACCACGTCAGTCTTGGTTTCCGAGCTGCTGGGCTGCATCACAGTAGTTTAAATTTAACTGTGTTACTTTCGTTTTGGCTGCTTTGATACTCCGCTTGTGGCCGGACATTTGGGTCCGCCCGTTAAGTGTCCTTTGTCTGCTCTGTCGACACATATTAGGCACTTAGCGATTTGCTTACAATCCCTATGGCCTTCGGTGCTGCATTTTCTGCACATCTTACTTCTGTCAGGACCATTGCAATTCCACGACTTATGGCCCTTCCCGAAACACTTGAAGCAAACTTCAGGAGGCTGTTGTATGCTCAGCCGGCAAACCGCCAACCTACCTTGAGTATGCCCAAGTTCTTCGCTTTGTTGGCCTCTGCGACCGGCAGCTTGATTACAGGCGGGTGCCCTGCGGGCCCTTTCTAAGGTGGATAGCCTTACTGGCTACGTCGATGTCACACTGCTCTTTGAGAGCAGCCGAGACCTCCGCTGCGTCGGTGATCTCATCCAAATTTCTACACTGGAGAGTCGTTTCAGCAGTAAGGGATCTTACATCAACCTCGTCGCCAAGTACTTCTTGTGCCAGTTGCTTATAGACTGCACCCTTTTCCTTGGCGTCCTTCTTTAAGTCTAGGATCATTTCACCAATCCTAGTTCGCCTTATGCTCCGCACGTCTGCGCCCAATAGCAATAGCTTCTCCGTGCTTCGCATCGCCTTCAGAACCTCGGCGTATTTCGCTTCCTCCGTTTTGATAACGAAGGCTTCGCCTAAATTCCTACGTTTCGCTGTTTTCGGTTTAGCGCTCTCCTTGGGCTTCGTTTTCAGTTTCCTCTGTTTTTTTTTATTTCCAACTCGTATCCACGGATTGCTGTTGTCTTGCACCCGTGGTTCCTGTGGATGCACTGCCTGGTTCGGGTTATCCCGTGGCTCCTTTTTCTTGGCTTTCTTGGCCTTAGGCTTGGTGTTAGCCTCTCCTTTGTTGCTGTCTTCTTGATCGCGGGGCTTGGCTCGTGCCAGCTTTTCCGCTCTGGAGGACAGCCGCATAGGTCACTTTTCCCTTAGCGATCATACGTCTTTTCACCACGTATTTATCCCCGGAAGGTCCCCTCTTCCGCACCGCGTATCGAATAATATCATCAGATATATTCGCGTTGCCTGTGAAGGAAAACACTTCGATCTGACACGACCTAGTGTCTTTTTTGCCTTATACCTTGCCAAGTTGTTCCTTGGCTTTCGCGTAGTCCTGCTTTGCAGCTAGGACTGTTTGTCGCAATTTCAGTAGACTTGTATTCAAGTCTTTGCTGATATTGCTTTTGCTCTTAACAAACTCGATGATGACATCAAGGCGCTCAGCAGCTATCTGCATTTTAAGGAGGTACTCCCTATTACGATCCATGGCCTCGATTAGTCCCGGGCCATCGGTCACCTCACATGTTGCACTGGATCGACCAGTGCCTGCCGTCGTCACAGTTGATGTTGATCGCCTCCTTCCTTGGCGGGAACTTAGCCGGTTACTGATAGGCCCAGAAGCCTCTCCTTCACATTCCGCTAGTTGTTTGTTTTGGTTGATCATCTCTTATGGGTCCCCCTAAGAGCCGCTATTCAACTCCGCTGGAATAGTCGCCTTTATGATCCCATGGTTATCTATGCAAGCAGGAAGGCCATGCTAGGGTTGACATAATCCTTTATGGGATACTATGTTCAGAGCCGGATCGGCGCAGGTCAGGTAATGGCAGCTGAGCCTACTCCCGCCCAGTTGAAACAACCAGGCGACGGATTTGGAACGCACTAAAGCCTGCCACAGTTTTACGGGACGGGGGCAGCCTGCGCCATTAACCCACTCGCCGTTTCGGGTCAGTGTCACCCGACCCTACTAAGGGAGTAGAATGTCGCCGCTGTCAGCGTCAAAGCATATTATCCAGTACATATACCGTTACTTGTCCTTAGTCGTGCGCAGCCAGTATACATAATTGGGGCCGTACTGGCGTTGGTCCCAATGTGCTCAAAGCACTACCGTGCACCCCCGCTAATTTGAACGGTACCTCATGCAAACCATCGGGGTTCATTTTTCATTTGAACATCTAGTCACCCTAGAAACGTGTTTCTGGTAACCTCTTTCACTGTTTTGTTTTGATTCTGCGTTCCGTTCCACAGCATTCCATTTCACTTTAACTCCGTTCCATTAGCTGAATGACGTTTGAACCATTTTTAATCTGAACGATGTGCAAATTAGCGGGGTACAGATTAAAAAGTGTTCAGATTAAATGTGGTCAAACCAACGGGGGAACCCGGTACTACTCCTAGTTCCATGCCTTGTCCGTTATGCCCCTGGACTTTCGTCCCTGCTGGTTTGGAACCAGCAAATGTGAATTTTACTTAAGAAATTACTTGCGAAACATTTGGAAGACTGCATAACAGGTAAGAGAAGTTCTAGAGAAATGTCTGGACTCAATTCATGAGAATCGCTGGTGTAATTTATAGGGGATATCCTGGAAAACTTATCAGACTGATGTAAATTTTGAAGTTTTTGCTCCCCTATGCTTAAACGATGTCAATTATGATGAAAATGATCCTCCCAAAATTTGAAGAGATTCGGAAGAAATTTGATTGTGCACACGCTGTTTGAAGTTTATATGGAGATTACTATGGAAAACTCCAATCTTTTGTGTTCAGCCCTCTATCTCTTCGTCATAACATTTTATGAAAAAGTGAGCACACTCATCTCATGTGAAAACTTCCCAGCTACAACTTTGCTGAAGACCACATTTTGATGCGACGTAAGGATAATTTGCTATTCTTGATTCCAAAGTCTAAACCATGCTTAGATGATCATTCAATTACTTTCAGAGCAACACTGCTTTTTCGCTATGGACCGATGCACGAGTTCATGAATTTGACGTTTGAGCGGTGTCAAATTCACTCGTTGCCATGGTCACGTAAATAACACGGCACCGTCCAAACGTCAAATAGTGAACTCGTGCATCGGTCCATAGAACATAGTAGCCTGGATTACTTTGATCTATGGACCGATGCACGAGTTCACTATTTGACGTTTGAGCGGTGCCGTGTTATTTATGTGACCATGGCAACGAGTGAATACGGCACCGCTCAAACGTCAAATAGTGAACCCGTGCATAGGTCCATTCTTCCCGCCAGGAGCACCACTGTTGCCTGCCGAACAGTTGGTGAAGCATGCTACATGCAAACCAACTTTATGATTATGAATAACAATTTATCCAGACGTCCAATCAAAAAGTGGTCTTCGGCAAAGTTGTAGCTGGGAAGTTTTCACATGAGATGAGTGTGTTCACTTTTTCATAAAATGTTATGACGAAGAGATAGAGGGCTGAACACAAAAGATTGGCGTTTTCCATAGTAATCTCCATATAAACTTCAAATGGCGTGTGCACAGTCAAATCGCTTCCGAATCACTTCAAACTTTGGGAGGATGCTATTTACCATAATTAAAATCGTTTAAGCATAGGGGAGCTAAAATTTCAAAATTTGCATCACTCTATTGTTCATAGATTTCCTTGAATAATACCTAACGGAATATTTTACGCATTAAACCGAATGAATTTATTGTTTAAAAAAAATCTTTATTTAAGGAGCAGAAAGAATAACTGAAAAATCGGCAAGATCCTGGAGGGTTTCTAAAACTTTCCACAAACGATTTATTTGTATTAAATTTTGGAATATTTTTTAAATATTTTATTGGAAGAACTTCTGTAAAAACTTTTAAAAATATAGGAATATTCTTGGATAAAGCTAGGTATGCTGTTCAGCACAAGATAAGTAAACATTTCTGTGCAAGAAATTATCAAGAAATTTTCTACAGTGAGCTCCATTTGAATTGACATTTCTTTTCAACTGCGTATACGGAGAAATATTTTTACCTAATGTTTGAGTTTACTTTACCCAAAATTAAGTATATCGATTATAGTTTCAACCCAAAATCTCTCGATTTTCTCTTTCTCCCACACGAATGTTGTCAAAAATAGAGAGAGCTGCATCTACCAAATGGGGGTACTTTGGCCCAATAAGCCAAATTTGGGTAAATGCAACTTTTCTTATGTTTGGGTCGAAAGAACTCAATTTTGCGTTAAATCAACCCAAAATTGAGTATATTTTTCTAATGGAATTAAAGCCAAACTACCTAGTGGGGACCTTGGAAATTTAGCCAAAATTGAGTTATTGGGCTCAACTACGGAATTGCGTTGAAACAACCCAAAATTGAGTTGAATTCCGTCTCCGTGTACTGAGATCAAAGAAAAATGCTTTTCTTGAGCATTTCTTCAAGAAATTTCCCACGCATCGAGATAGGCGATTACTTTTCTGTTGAAGTGCATACTACCCATAACCCCGAGATTTTTTTTCTGAGTAAATCCTATGAAAATTACTCCTACTAGTGATGAAGTATTTCCTGTAGAAAATTTTGGAAAATTCCTTTAAGCCCGTAGGAAATCGCTGGAGGAATTTTTGGACAAACATTGCTGATAACCATATAGGTACGTAGGAAGCAATTACCAAAATATCAATTTTTATTTTAGGACGAGGAAAACTAACAGTCGGGCAGCGGATTAATCGTAACGATCGATCAAATGTTTAACTCGGTATCGAGGATGATGTTTTTATGAATCAAGCCAAGCGTCTCGCCAGTCGAAATAAAACATTCATCCAACCGCAGTCAAAACAAGACCGTCTCTTATGCCTTCAATTGGCAATGTTTCTCTCAAAAACACGAAAATGTCAGCAATATTGCTCGCCATTCTTCGCAACGCTTCAGATAAATTTTCTGCAATTTATTTGCATTTACCAGCTGAGGGTAGCAGTAAAGTGCATCTCTCTGCGGAAGGCGGAATTTACATTGCGGATTATCTTTCTGCGCCGCACCCGGAATGAATAATGATACAAAAATGACGCAAGCTTTGCCTAGAGAGTGGAGGAAGATTCCCGTTCCCGCTCTTCCTCCTCCGCCTCAACAAAATCGGACCGATTAAGGAAAGAAAAAGAAAAGGAATTTGACGTCAGCTGGCAAGCCAAAGCATCCATCGCTGGGAAATCTAAAACTTACCTCTTCCCGTCCGTCATCCATTGTTTGCTGGTGGATTTCTAGCTAGATTCCGTCGAACTCCAGCAGGACTTGTTGAATCGCCGGGAAAACTTTACGGATTCACTTCACAATATACCGTAAAAGAGCTTCGCGTACTGCAGGAGCAGCTAGAATTTTCTGTTGAATCTGCTTTTCGAAAGAAAAAAAAACTATCACCACAGCAGCCGAAAAGTCTGCGAAAAAACGACGTTTGACGTTTCGGGGTAAATGTTCGAAACACGGTGCAGTAGCGCAGGATAAAAGTGGGGGCATTCGTAGGGTTACCAGGCGTACTCTTTTTAGAGTACAAGTACTCTTTTTCGCCTTAAAAATGTGTGTATTGTGCTCTGCAAGATAAATCCACGTAATGCGATTATCTGAAAATGTCGATATACCGTCGCATTGATAATGAAAATCACCAAATGTTTCAGATTTAGCAAATTTGAAACATTTGTGTCCTTGAAGGGCGAAAAAATCCAAGCCTACTTGAATTTTGACGTTGCGTTTGAATAGGGTAACGACTGTTTATTTCGTTCTTAAACGCTAACAGTTGGCGCCAGCGGCAAAAAGTACAGGCAACAACCTTTCGAACATTCAGTTTCTTCCACTGGCCGCCGTGCGACGACACTGTTGTTTGTATCCCTCTCACTGATCGCGTTACGCTGGATTCTCAAATTTCTCAAACTTTCAACACAAGCGCATGGAAGAATGGTAGTCGGAGAGCTGTCAAAACGTATGAAAAATAATGAAAAACGTAAATTACTTACAATTCGGAAACTGGATCAAAAAAGTAGTGATTAGAAATCAAGTGCAAAGTGAATACATAACTTTTTGTGTTTAGTTCATCTTCCGTGGTGCTTTCTTTGCTTCAGGATTTCGTGTTTACTACCACTGAAAAAGAGCCATCTATTGCCTTTTTAGTTTTGAATATCGCCCTATTGCGCGCATATCTTCTGCGCGTTACCGCCGCCGCTGGATGTGGATTTAATATAAGCGCCGCAATACTATTCTTTTTTGCATAACGGGCTCAAGTGTACTCTTTTTCAGTTATTACTGACGATAATCGACAAATAAAATAACCTGTTGAAGAAACCAGATCAACAGTTTTCCCAGGATAACACAGATAATTCACCGATTTTCGACAAAAACTGGTTGAATCAAATTTGCACAATCAGCTAAAAATAGTTAGAAACAGAATTATACGCTCGTTACCTCACTCAAAACATTAAATGATAAAACTACTGATATACAATCAACTTACTATTAATCTTCAATTAAAAATAGTCAGTTAAAATTCAAAATCACTTTGTTTCGAACAATTTTATTGAAGCAACTTTTTTTTATCAAGCACTTATTCTAGAAACGTCGTTTTGGCGATGTTTTTTTTTATGAACAAAACTATGGGAATGAAAAAGTTTCACTTTGAAGTGTAGTTTGGAAATCACAAAAATAAACTATTAAATCAATCAGGTTTCTAAGTTTTATAATGTTTTAACAAGAGATCAATTAAACTTAAATCAAAGACAACCCAACTAACAATTCAGAGCCACAAACAAGCATGCATGTTTAATTATTGTTCAATAATGGTAATGGCAGCTGAATAAAAAAGTTGCTCTATAAAGAGCTGAGAAGGTGCTTTTTTAACACAAACTTAGATCAATGTTCAACGTTATGCATTAGAATGAACAAAAGTTGAATCACCACTTATTAAACGTTTCCAAAGATTCTCATTCGACTAGTCAAGATTGTTCTACAAATGAGCTGAACAAGACATGTTTCCCCCAATTAATAAGCCAATATTCCACTAAACAAATGTATATGTATAAAAGGATATTCAGAAGACGAACTAACGTTTTACTTGCGTCGCACTCCAGCTATTCCCACATGTTTAACCCTAGGCATTCGGTGTAACGAGGATTTAGCAGTACCGAAATGTTAATGCGTCCCGAATATTACACCGAATAATGCACTGTTGGGGCGATCAAATGCTATTTCGATCAGGTCGCAAGAGTTGCGTGCCAATATTCAAATTTTTGCGCGCGAAAAATTAATGCACCTGACTTAGGGTTACCATATTTGCTCTCAGTGAAAAGAGTACATTTTTTAAACTCTGTAAAAGAGTACTTAAGAGTACACTTAGCCTACCATGAAAAATTTTAAATCTACTACAAATTAATAATTTCAACATTTTTTGCAAAAAATGTCTGATTCTTACTCACAGCCACTTTTCCTACATTTAGATTAAGGTTAAGTTTTTCAGGGAGACACTATTCTCAACTTTTCATTGAAGATTTTACGAAATTTAACTCTTATTTATCTCACCGATTCTGTAATGTTCTGTCTTACTATATTCAACATGGACTCTGAGTGAATCGATTTTTACAATCAATATTTTTTTAAATTACATTTACTGTACCGAAAGTCGTTCGACTTTTTGTAATAATATTGTCTTTCAAATAAGGTTTTTTGAAAAAAATCTTTCCTTAGTCCTTAGCAAGAATATTCTTAAGAAAATGTAGAACAATATGAGTTTGTGAAGAAATCAGAAGTACTGAGAAGAGTGAAACGTGGATCTAAATAGACTCTCAAGCATTGTCTTTGATTTAAGTTTAATTGATCTCTTGTTAAAACATTATAAAACTTAGAAACCTGATTGATTTAATAGTTTATTTTTGTGATTTCCAAACTACACTTCAAAGTGAAACTTTTTCATTCCCATAGTTTTGTTCATAAAAAAAAACATCGCCAAAACGACGTTTCTAGAATAAGTGCTTGATAAAAAAAAAGTTGCTTCAATAAAATTGTTCGAAACAAAGTGATTTTGAATTTTAACTGACTATTTTTAATTGAAGATTAATAGTAAGTTGATTGTATATCAGTAGTTTTATCATTTAATGTTTTGAGTGAGGTAACGAGCGTATAATTCTGTTTCTAACTATTTTTAGCTGATTGTGCAAATTTGATTCAACCAGTTTTTGTCGAAAATCGGTGAATTATCTGTGTTATCCTGGGAAAACTGTTGATCTGGTTTCTTCAACAGGTTATTTTATTTGTCGATTATCGTCAGTAATAACTGAAAAAGAGTACACTTGAGCCCGTTATGCAAAAAAGAATAGTACACACATTTTTAAGGCGAAAAAGAGTACTTGTACTCTAAAAAGAGTACGCCTGGTAACCCTACACATCTCGATTGTTGAAATGTGAGACCAAAACATGGAACAAGTGACTAACACTGCGCTCGAGCAAATTCCATCGTTTTGTGAGCATTTTGAGCCACTCTTGGTTGAAGAAATAGCACTTGCCAGGTATCCCACTTCAGTTCATCATGGAAAATGCGCCATCATTGGCTACCTGCCAGAACGAAGCAACTGTCTGGAATCCCTAATGGTACCCAGTCTGCCCAAGTGAGTACTTTTCGAAACCTTTGGAACTCTTTATTTTAAACCAAATCATATTCCTACAGAGATGTTCAACTACCAGACGGCACATGCAGCGTTCGGTTATGCTTCGATAACTATCGAGGTTCAATGCCACGTAACTGTACTGTTCGAGCCTACGGGACAATACTCCTTCGTGGCCCTAGCGATTCCCCCTACAACAGTTCCCGTGATTTGATTGGTCGCCTGTACGATCTGAAGCAGGATGCTGAACAAAGGAAATTGAGCACCGTCAAGTTGGATAGAATTCTACGCGAAGAAAGGGAAACTATGCGGAACAATTTCCAACCGTTTTTGGAGGTACAAGGCTGCGAGAGGGTGAGCCAAGCCAGGGAGCTGATCGGCTGCAATCTAAGACTGAAACGTATCAACAGGAGGATAGCACCGCTCATCAGGGACATCGAAAGCGGGATTTGAGTGAAGAATTAGCTGGATGTGTCGAAATTCACTTAAAGGTTCTCAATTAATGAATAGCTAAGCTACAAAAATAACGTAACTTTTATTTTTTTTTTATTGTTTTGAGCGAGTGTAAATAAAATTGATAAGAATTTCTGTGTTTAATCAAACATTGATCCAAATCTGTAGGTTATCCATAACTGTGGGTTGACTGAATCACCAATCATTAAATACGTTTAAATCCTTTATTTCAAATGTAAAAACATGGGAAAGTGTGTAACGAGAACAGTGAACTCTAGAAAATTATCCCTCTTTACCTGGTCAAGTAATGCTGTTAGCAAAGGGTCATCAGGTTTAATGGCCTCATACAGGATGGCAGCTATCGAACGAATCGTGTCGGGATATAAAGCTAAGAATCTGCTCTTGGATACATTCGACTTCAGTGTTTTGAGAATGGCAGTCAACAGCATTTGGGCTTTGTCCGGACATACGGAATCTCGCTGCGCCAACTGCAGGCTTACATGTTGGAATACTTCTGGGATGGTGACGAGAGTGACCACGCTGTTGAAGCTTTCGTTATCCAGCAATGAATCGACGTCCGCTGCATCCGAGCTCAGAAGATTTTCAAGTGCTTGATTGATTGCATCGGGGTAAACTGAGACCAGCTTAGCAGTCAGTTTAACTTTTTCAGATTCCACACTGAAGTCCCACAATCGTTGCAGAAACGAATTCCAGGCGTTATATTTCGCACACATCTCCGCAAAGGGCTCTAGCTGGTGGAGGACCTCCAAAAGTCGTTGCTCGTTTGGTTCTTTGTTGCAATGAAGCTCGGCCAAGCCCCAATTTAAAACTATCGAAACTCTATGCACCACTTCCCGACAGTGGCAAGTTTGCCTTTCATAGCCTCGTAAACCGGTAATAATTGAATTTGAATCTTGTGGAGCAGCATGGTCTTTGAGAATATCGCTCAAATCGGCTTCCGAGTGTACGTAGTTAGCCTTCTTCAAATTGCCCAGGAAACAGGCCTGAAATTTAGAAAATTATTGGATAATATATTAAATCTATTCAACTACTCACAAGCAACTCGTCTGCTTCCTCGTCCACGTCGTCCCAAGCGGAATCAACCAGCTGATCGAGGGCCTTGTCTAGTTTGGCGGTCTCTGACGTGTCGTAACTGTGAGGCCCGTGGAGGATGGGAATTCGAGGCTTCGAATCCGAACACTTACACGAGTACTTGAAGGAGCTCATGGAGAAAACTTAGCTATCGGTTTCAAATTGTTCTCCAATGTAATTTTGATCACGTTTTTCTTTCCTTGACCTTGTGTAAAAGTAAACTAATAGGCCCACGTATGATAAATAAATTACAATTACAATTACAATTACAAATTAGGACTTAGTTTTGGGAGCTCAAGGAAATTTTGTAAATAAACTCGATCGCCAGCGGTGTAATCACAGCTATCATATGGAGGTCGAACGAACAGAACATCGTAAACTTACCCTCTGGACATGAACCGTTTTGATACACCGCATGACCCGCATGATGTACTTTTTCGTGTGAATGTAGCTGAACATGCCTAGATTCGGAAACGAAACAAGCGATAATGCCGAAACGTCAAAAATTAATGTTGTTTTGAACACGAGTGCGCTTCACAAGTCGGGTTCGGCATTTCAAATTCATTTTTCAAATAATTACCCGGAAAACTTCACATTTCTACCGCAGTTTACGTCTCATACCGTTCAGTAAATCATGGCCAATTACAATCCAGTTGATCTCGTCGAGGAGGACGCCGCAGATCTGCAATTTCCCAAAGGTAGGAATCCTGATCATTGACGACGGCTCTCAATAGGTACCGTACTGCCGGAGCACTTTGAGAATCTATCGACGCGCTTGGTTAAGGCGAAAGTTAAAATGAAGCCAATCAAGCGGGCGTAGTAAGTCGCATGATCGATTTCTCTTCTGAGAATAAAGCTGACAAAACAAGGGTTTCATTAGCATTTTTTTTTTACTTCAGGGCGCTAGGCAGTGTTCTCATGACACATTATGTTTTGTCTTTCCTTTCTTCAAACAGAGTTCGAGAATGCCGAAACGCTGCTGATCAGCGAGGTCCACATGCTGTTGGAGCACCGCAAGAACCAGAACGAAAACTCCGAGGAGGAGCAGGAATTTTCCGAAGTGTTCCTCAAAACGTACAACTACACCGGCATGTTCCGCAAGTTCAAGAACAAGGAAACCATCGCCAGCGTCCGAAGGTTAGAGTTCCATGGGATTGAACGTTTTAATTTAAAACTAACCGCGTTTTTCCCTATTTCTAGTCTGCTAATGTCCAAGAAGCTGCACAAATTCGAACTGGCAGCGTTGGGGAACCTCTGTCCGGAAGCTCCCGATGAAGCCAAGGCTCTCATCCCGTCGCTGGAGGGACGCTTCGAAGACGAAGAACTCCGGCAAATCCTGGACGACATCGGCACGAAGCGAAGCTTGCAGTATTAGGCGGGTGTTCTCATTATTTAATATTCCACAAAAAAATGACGACTATGAGGTAATTGCATTTCTAAGGTGATTTGTTTCAATAAAATTGTGTGCTGAGCAGCATAAACTTGGTGAAAACATAATGTGCTATTGTTATTTGAATGTGAAAGCCTGGAATTGTCGCGTTCAGTAGGGTACGTTGGAACTCAGAGCGTCCGCCAGGGCTGTGACTGTAAAAGATGAAACAATCAATTATGTATTAGCTGGTAGTGACTGCAGCGTTGGTAGCGACTAAGTGACTTGGAAATAGGAACTTTAGAGACTTCTTGCCTAAAAAAGAGACCAAACAGAAACCAAAAAAAAAACAAGAAGGGATTCAGGAGATAAGAATATTTTTTGGGAATTTCCCATGACTTTTACTTGTATTACCGCATGAATCTAATTTAGGCATTTGCCCAAAGTTTGTTTCAAATATTACTCTAAAGATTTAGTGGTTTGCCGTGCAGGAATTTGTCCAATGATTTTACCATCGTTTTCTCAAGACATCCGACAAGATCTTCGTTTCTCAAGAATTCAACCAGTATTTTCTCCAGAAATCTTCTAAGATTTCCTGCGAAATTATAGTTTAGGTTTACTTTTATATTTCAACCAGAAATTTCTCTAAGAGTACCACTAGGAATTACTTCAAAGCTTCTTCCTAAAATCTATTTCAGATATTCTTTGGGAAAGTTCCCAAGAAAGTCTTCAAATAATTTTCCAGTTCTCCTGGAGAAAATTCTGAAGAAATATCTTCTGAGTATCCCTTGAAACACAATTGGAAGAATTTCTGAGACTTGACGGAGGAATTTTCGAAGAGATCTCTGAAAGTATGCCAGAATAATTCTTTGTATAAATCACAAGAAAATTCCTGAAGCATTTCCTCGAGGAATCTGAGAAAAAATCCTGAACACCTGTGAAACAGTCGCGTAGTTGTTTCTGAAGGATTCCATGGAATCTCTAGAATTTGACAGCAGGATTTACTGTAAGCAGAATAAGGAAAAAGTGACTTTAGAGCCCATTGTGGTTAAAATAGAGGCTTTAGATACCTTCCGGTAAAAATAGAGACTAGCGTATAAATAGAGACCAAGTTTCTAATAAAGACCTGCTACCAGACCTGTGACTGAGTGGTTTAAAAATAGGAAATAGGAACTTTGGAGAACTCATGACAGAAAAAAGAGAACAAAAAGAAAACAAATCTAACAGCCACCAGGAGATGGGAGTTTTCTAGAGTTTTTATTTAACAATTCCGACTAGACATTTCTCGAAAACTTATTCATACAGACTCAAGTCAAAAAAGTATACAAACTTACTTTATCGATCCTACTGCCCATACTCGCATAACAGTCCCATTTGAATTTTCATCACTTTTGAGATGTCTTCGTGGATCATGTTTATTATTAGTGTACTTCTAGGTATCATACCTAAAATTGTATTTTTGTATGGAAGAAATGCGAAAAAAATATCAAATCAGGTGCGTCCCATATTGAAAGTACCCGCATAACAGTCCCACTGAAATTCAAGCAAACCTCTTCATGTTATGATTTCTATAATCCTGGATCGTAATTTTCATCCTCTAAGAAAAATAAATACTACAAATTACAGTATTTTGAACCATCTTTATTCCATAACAAATATTGTTATTGCTTGAAATAACTTATGGTGCGATAAGTGATAGAAAAAATATCTCAATGTTAATCCTTATAAGAGTCTAAACTAAAACTAAGATAAATCGCTACCCTCCAAGTCAAACCTACAGCTGTCATTGACCTCGTCTTCTGACCAATTATCAACGAAATTTTCGGTAGGTTCATCTTTCTAAGACATGGAGGGGAAGCCTTTTTGGGCCAACATGGGAATACGCAAATTACCACTACAGCGCACTGGTATCGTCAACTGGTCAAACTATGCTGAAAAAATAATAGATCCAATAAGAAGGCAGCATTATGGGTGTCTAAGAAATGTCGAATAGCTCTGCCGAAATCAAGCTAAATAATACTTGCCCGCCTGGGTACCTGTGTTTCAAATCCAATATAAACGTGCTGCAGGTGAATCCAGAGTACCTTTCCTATCGGCCGGCCGCAACGCTTTCACCAAATCCAAGAATGTCTTCAGGACTGTCGCTATCTACCGTTAAGATTAATATTTTTCAAGAAGTTTTGTAACTAGAAGATAAGAGCACTAATAGTAGCAAAAGTAAAAGTGCCTTGGAATCTATAGTAAACTTGGCTTTAAATATGTCAAGATGCGCGATAACAAAGCGAGTCCCAAGCAATGGGACTGGTATGCGGGTATATTTGAATATGATAAGAAAAGTACTCGGATAACGAGTCCCACTTGCAAGTATCTTGAATTTGTACATTAAAAACAAACGTAATAACAATATTTTGGTTGTTGATCATTTTCTCATACTCTAATGATAATGTGCTGAGGGATGCCACTAAAATTTTCTGCTGCAGGCAGCGGCATTGAGATTTTTTTTGCAATAATGTTCAGTTGCGTTTTTCTCGACATGATGATTTTCCTAATGGGACTGTATTGCGAGTATGGGCAGCCTACGTGTTAAGCAGGCGGAATTCTACACGTACCGCTCTGTACCAACTCAACTTTTCACTTTTAGAACGTTTAATTTCCGGATTTACAAAACGACGAAAGTAATATTTTCAACTTTCGCAACCTAACCACTACTTTCGCCGCCCCGCTGTATGGAGAGACAAAGTGACTTAACCACGAATCAAAACAAAACACTACTTGAGCCGATTTTACACTGGTAGAAAAACGTCGAAAGTAACTGAATGAAACGGCTTATCATTTTCTTATAATTATTTTTGTGGGAAATAATAGAAACTACCTAGTTTTTGAACGTGAGCTGAGTGTATGCAAAATTTGAGCGAAGTACACGGCAAAAAAAAATGTTTAAAAGGTGATTCATTTTAAAACAGTTTTAGAAGATAGATTGTGATTTTTCCTAATTAATAATCCTAATTAATAATTTTCTCAAAACCGTATATAAGTTACTTACGTCGATTTGAAAAAGTAATCGAGATTTCTTTAATGATATTTCTGCCAGTTTTTTTTTTCGAAAATTCTTTGTGCATTACGACAAGAATCGTGTTAATTGTATATATTTTTCATAATGTTCCTCAGGGATTCCAACTAAAATTAATTCTGGTACTTTTCCAAAGTTTTTCAAGATACTTTCAAGAATGCAATGTGGCAATTTTTGACAAGGAGCTTCCCAGCAATTCTTAAAGAATTTCTTCAGCAAGTTCTCAATATTCATTCAGAAATATTTCAAGGAAACTTAATTCCTACAGGAAATTATCCTTTATTTTTCCATCAATTCTACAATACTTTGGTTCTCCCTTCAGAATCGTTTGCCTCAGTTCAATTTCAATAACTCCACGGATATTTCTTAAGGTGAAGATAAATCGAAGCCACATCTCAAATTTTCAAAAAAAAAAAAAAAAAGACTGGAGAACCAGACATCCGAATAAGCTGAAAACTTGATCGAATTTTCTCTCCCTGTTTTTTTTTTTTGTGCTCTCTAAATTTTGAGGTTTGGTTTCGATACATCTTCACCTTAAAAATGAATAATAAAAATCGCCCTGGATTTCTTTAAAATTTTAGCTAGTAATTTCTTTAAGAAAATGATCTTCAAGAATTACCGAAGAGATCCTAAAATTCCTTCAAATTATATTGGCAGAGTTCCAGAGGACAATATATTCAGGAGATAGATTTTAAAAAGAATCCTAAAACTGATCTCACACGAAAATTTTGTTGAAATTCTAAATTACCTGGACAACATCCATCAGGAATTTCTTGAAAAATATTGAACATCTCCGAAGAACTTGTTGTAGGAACGGTCGGAGGAATAACTGGAATAATTGTATTGTATGCTGATGTGAAACCCAAATGCAGATTTGACTAGGGTCAATAGGGGCAGTATGGTCCACCTAAGCAAAAGTTCTTGAAAAGCAAAGAAAAACAATACAATTTAATCGATCCATAAGCTTAATTTGTAGTTTGAAGCATCTCCTTTCATACCAAAGTTGTATTTTGGTAAAAAGATTACTTAGAATTTTTTTGGGAACATTTTTGAAAAACACTATTTTGTGTGTGACTCTACACTATACGGGGCGAAATGGTCCCCCCTACGGGGCAATATGAGCCACCATACTAAATCTTATTATTTTAATTGGAAAACCATTTGCAAGGCTTAATTTAGAAGAAGACAATAATGTATGATAGAGTTTAGTACAAAAACTGGGTTGAAGTCTGATTTGAATCATGAAATGGTATGTTTTGCTGACAGTTCAATAAATCATGATTCTAAGAGCTTCAGTTTTCAAACATAGTCGTTCAAATAAGTTTAACCAGTTAAAAATTCTAGTTTTAATTGAAATCACGTGCGATAACAATATTGCAATTAAACTGCTAAAATGACATGCCATTTTTGGTTATCTATTTTTGTGATAAGATAGCTTTGACCGGCTATGACCATATTGCCCCGTTCCTAGACTGCCCATACTCGCATAACAGTCCCATTTGAATTTTCATCACTTTTGAGATGTCTTCGTGGATCATGTTTATTATTAGTGTACTTCTAGGTATCATACCTAAAATTGTATTTTTGTATGGAAGAAATGCGAAAAAAATATCAAATCAGGTGCGTCCCATATTGAAAGTACCCGCATAACAGTCCCACTGAAATTCAAGCAAACCTCTTCATGTTATGATTTCTATAATCCTGGATCGTAATTTTCATCCTCTAAGAAAAATAAATACTACAAATTACAGTATTTTGAACCATCTTTATTCCATAACAAATATTGTTATTGCTTGAAATAACTTATGGTGCGATAAGTGATAGAAAAAATATCTCAATGTTAATCCTTATAAGAGTCTAAACTAAAACTAAGATAAATCGCTACCCTCCAAGTCAAACCTACAGCTGTCATTGACCTCGTCTTCTGACCAATTATCAACGAAATTTTCGGTAGGTTCATCTTTCTAAGACATGGAGGGGAAGCCTTTTTGGGCCAACATGGGAATACGCAAATTACCACTACAGCGCACTGGTATCGTCAACTGGTCAAACTATGCTGAAAAAATAATAGATCCAATAAGAAGGCAGCATTATGGGTGTCTAAGAAATGTCGAATAGCTCTGCCGAAATCAAGCTAAATAATACTTGCCCGCCTGGGTACCTGTGTTTCAAATCCAATATAAACGTGCTGCAGGTGAATCCAGAGTACCTTTCCTATCGGCCGGCCGCAACGCTTTCACCAAATCCAAGAATGTCTTCAGGACCGTTAAGATTAATATTTTTCAAGAAGTTTTGTAACTAGAAGATAAGAGCACTAATAGTAGCAAAAGTAAAAGTGCCTTGGAATCTATAGTAAACTTGGCTTTAAATATGTCAAGATGCGCGATAACAAAGCGAGTCCCAAGCAATGGGACTGGTATGCGGGTATATTTGAATATGATAAGAAAAGTACTCGGATAACGAGTCCCACTTGCAAGTATCTTGAATTTGTACATTAAAAACAAACGTAATAACAATATTTTGGTTGTTGATCATTTTCTCATACTCTAATGATAATGTGCTGAGGGATGCCACTAAAATTTTCTGCTGCAGGCAGCGGCATTGAGATTTTTTTTGCAATAATGTTCAGTTGCGTTTTTCTCGACATGATGATTTTCCTAATGGGACTGTATTGCGAGTATGGGCAGTAGATGTTTCATATAAATTATATTTTATTGAAAATTTATTTTAGAATCTATACAATTTTGTGCACATAATGCCTATGAATAATGGAAGAACGAACTGCTGTGAAAAAAATTGAAGTCAATAAACAAAACTTGATGCAAAGCTTATTTTTACATCCAAAATCTTATAAGATTTTCGTAGTAGCATTAACATTTCAGATTTTTATCGATATATGAAGTTCCAAATCAGTTTTTTGCCTAGTTTTCACGTTGGTGACTAATTGAAGCATACTTTATAAGGTCCTAAGGTTATTAAGATCAAAATCTGTGTTTTAAGCTCAAATAAAAGGTGGCCCATTTTACCCCGTATGACCATACTGCCCCGCCTTCCCCTATAGAGAAATTGCTTGGAAAATGTTTGGAAGGACTTGCGTGAAATGCTAGAGACGATCTTATAGTAACTTCATAAGGAATCACTGGTCTTATGTATTGAGGGCATCATGGAAGACTTCGTAGCAGATTTCCTTTAGAAATTCCTGTTGAACTTTTTAAAGCAATTCTTGGAAGAAACTGTAGACGAAATCTTGAAGAGATCTTTACGAAAATTACTGAAAGAATGAATGTAAAAAATCATCTTAGGAACTCCTAGAGCGATTCTTGTTGGATTTCCTAGAAAGTACAATAAAGATTGGACTCGGAAAAAATGCGACACTTTGTTTTGAGTGTAACTTTTTATCGTGTGCGGGTGAAATTTTGCCCGTATAGGGGAGTTGGGTACAAAATAGGCACAAGTTTTTTTTTTCTCAGTCCGACGGATTGGAAACTTTGTTTACGTTTTTAATTATATGCGGTCGACAAAAGAATTTCTTAAAATATTGTGAGTTATACAAGTTTTACGGCGTGTGGTTGAGAGTTCTGTTTGATCTTTCGACCTTGACGCTTGCTTCTGCGGGAGCGGATGACGAGGGCAGGATCAAACATATCGCGCGTCGGTCGAGTAAAGTGAAAAAGTGCCGCGATCGGTTAGTTCTGTTTGATCTTCGACCTTGACGATTGCTCCTTGGTAGTGCGTTTTCCCTCTCGGGTCGTGCGCCTATTTTCGCTGAGTGCTTTTATATAGCCGAGCAAACGAGTTAAGCTGAATGTGGATTGTTGCTGCTCAGTCAAGGATGACGGATCAATTGGTGAGCTCGTTCCATGCTACTATTTCTAATCTATAAAATATGTATGACTGCACATTTAATCGATACAACGGCAGAACGTAAATATGATTTTTCAACAAACTATGAATGGTTCGCCACTGTGAGTGTCGACATAAACTCTAATTCATGAATTATTTATGTTTAACATTTTTTTTGTTTTCAAAACACCCCTTTCTTTTTATCTTTATTTTTGTAATTATAAAAAAAAAAACTTTGAATGATTCGACACTACAAGTGTAGACTTGCGAAAGGTTCACTTTATTCAACAAACTTTAGATGGTTCGCCACTGTAAGTGTCGGCATAAGAATAAGAGTGTTCTATGATGTTCCAGCCAATCGAGTTTTTGTTTCTTTTCAAATAAGTAAAATATAATAACACATGCTTTCGTCCTGACAGCTGTAGGAATGTTACATTTAGATATTTGTTCAACAAACTTTGAATGGTTCGTCACCTCAAGTGTCGGCATAATTTTCCTTTACATAGAAATTGTTCATATCAAATAAAAGTATTATATTTTCATAAAAGCATATTTATATTTGACAAATAACTATTTATCATGGTCTAATCACTTATCAAAGTGAATCCTTTGATCCAACGATCCTCCCCATTAACAAACATCCTTCCCAGTAACCTTTGTGGAGATGCAGAGGCAAACACGGTCTCCAAATAGCAAAGGTTACACACTAACATTCCTTCCCCCAATCCCACCTGACTGCAAGGACGTGGCCGGCGCCGTTATTGACCATGTATAAATAGAGGCACTGAAGAAGATTATGGCCAATCCCAGCCGAACTTCTAGTTGATTCTTTGTGCATTTTCACTGACTTCGGTCAATCACGGAATAGCAACCATTGATATGTGTAGTCAGTCTAAGCTAAGCTAAGCTAAGCTAAGTGTAACTTTTTATCGTGTGGGTAAAAAATAATGAAATTTTGGGTAATACTAGTTAAGAGCAGTGTCGTAAAAATTCAGCCGAATGACACCCGATCAGTGCGAAAACGAACAAAAACAAACTTCGTTAGCAAGAAGCCAATCTGACTTCGAGTGCGAATGCGACGAGAAAGAGAGTGGGTGCAACACACGCACACATTCAGTTTCACCCACTGTTGGTGTCATTTCAAAATTCAGTTTCACCTAGAGGCACTGAAATTGAAAATTGAATATAAAAAATTACAAATGAATTTTATATTACTGGTGTAAGAAAACGACAATGTGATGCCTCCAGTTGATGAATCATGATTGTCTTTTAATAAAAAAATACAACTTTTGCAATTTGCGGATGTTTTGTGGGGTATTCTGAAGGAAATGATTTTTTTCACTAGTGAAATTGAATTTGAATGTCAGTAGTGGATGAGAATTAGTGTAGCAAAAGTAATTGAAAAACTGAATGCACGTCCTACCAGATTCGTGCATGTATTGTCAAACAAACATTAACACAAAGAAGAATTCAACGATGACGGAGCCTACTGAGGATCGGCGTTGTTGACTGTATATTGAAATATGCAGACACTGGTTAAGAGTATTAGGTTTATGTGTGCAAATTTTTTGCGATTTGTCAAATAGTTTTCAAAATTCGAAATTAGAAGAACTCCGCAAGCAAATCTAGGGCGCGGTGATCGGTAATCCTGGTCAGTCGCACAGATGGGGATCGGCAAAAGCAGAGGCGACTCGTAACCTCACTTTTTACCTGTTCTACGAATCTAAAAATGACTAATTCGGCGAAATTAGATTATAAAGCACAAAGTAAATGGTTGGAATCTTCCTTTCTAACAAAGCTCTACTTGCTAGATGCAAATTTGTTGCTGAAAGTCAAGAATTTGTAATCGTGGAACAGATAGATTTGAGCTTAGGGAATCGCCACTGGGCAAAAGTCTTGGAATCCACCATTCCACCGTGTTTCGTGTCGTGAAGATGTTCCAGGAGACGAAGACCATCGAGCAGCGCGTTGGAAGCGGCCGAAAATGGAATACCAAGAGAATGCGCGGAAGATAAGGCAGTACTTTATGGATAACCCGAACCTTTCCACCTGAGACGTGGTAAAAAAAAAACAATTCGTCGAAGTGGTTCATGCAGCAGATCATGAAGCGGGCTGGGCTAGTTGTTGTTAAGGTCAGGAAGGCGCCAAACCGAACTGACAAGCAAAACACGGTGGCCAAATTGCGTGCGCGGAAGCTGTACCGTGAGTGGCTGGTCAAGCCAGGTTGTCTCGTCATGGACGACGAGACATACATCGAAGCGGACACCAAACAAATCCCCGGCCTCGAGTTTTTTGTCGGTACGTCCCGCATGGAGGTTCCGGAAGAAGAAGATGGACAAATTCACGAAGAAGTACCTGTTGTGGCAGGCGATCTGCAAGTGCGGACGGTACAGCAAGCCGTCCGTTACAACCGGCATCATAAATGGGCAGATTTATCAAGAGGAATAATTGCAGAAGCACTTGCTGCCCTTCCTCTGCTCTCACCGTGGTCCCACGCGTTTCTGGCCGGATCTTGCTTCGTACCATTACGCCAAGCTTGTAACGGATTGGTACGAAGCGAAGGGCGTTAATGTGGTCCCGAAGGAGGCAAACCCGCCAAATACACCAGTAATTCGTCTGATCGAAAAGTTTTGGGCAATAGTGAAGAAGAAATTGAATAAAATCGAAAAAAAAAACATTCGAAACCGATAAATCTTTGAAGGAAAACCGGAAGAAATAGTGTAAAAAAGATAGACAATGCCTCGCACAAGATCTCATGAATATTTTAAAGAGAAATGTACGAGCATTCAGCTCGGAGGAGGAAATTCAATAAATAAATCATGCCAAAACGTAGCTAATATATAGTTGTTTAATCCCTGGAAATTTGAGAAGTATCCGATTTAAAATGAATTTTTGGTGATCATTTGTGTTTGTCTCATTTTGCCGAGTCCAGTCTTTATTCTGAAATAATCTTTAATTTCATTGGAAGAACTCCTAATAGTAATAACTAAAGAAAATCCTGGGACAAACACTAGGAATTCTTTTAGATTAATTTCTATTGAAATTAGTAAATTTAGTGCTGAGTGAAAAGTAAAAAAGTGGAGTGCTGAAGAATTTCCTGTAGAACATTCTTGACGAATTATTGGGATAATTGATGAATAAATCTCTAAAAGTATTCCTGGAGAAGCTCAAAGTATGCTAGAAGAATCCTCTGGAGAAATCATTAGAAGAACTTTTCAAGCCAGAACCTGTGGAATAATTGTCTAAGAATCTATGAAGATATCTCTGAAGCCTCTATAATTTTGCATCAGCATTCATTCAGGAGGAAGAGGAAAAAAAACATTTCAGTTAGGAAAAAGTCCTTAGAGATCTCCCATTAAAAATAATACTTGAATTAAAATAGAGACCGAGTCTCTTAAAAAATATCTACTGACAGTTCTGAATTATCAATCAACACTACTGCAGGAGTAATTCTTGCATATAATGCTAGAGAAATTCTAATGGTAACTACACCAGGAGTCACTTGTTCCTTGAACAATTTCTGACAGAATTTTAAAAGCCATTCCTGAAAGAAGCTGTGGCTGAATTCATGAAGAGATCTCTAAGAAAATGGCTGGAAGAATGACTGGAAAACGGCGTAGGAACTCATGGAGGAATTCTTGTTGGTTTCCCTGGAGGATTCAGAGGGTTTCAGAGAAATCTGGAATACACCTTAGTGGAGTTAATTGGAAGCACTCCTGTACAACCTGGAGAATTCGGTGGAACAATAAGTGGAGGAAATCCTGGGATAATCCCTGGAAATTTTTCAAAAGTAACATCCGTGGAAAAAAATCTGTGGAAATTTCTAAATTTAGTAACTTTGAAGAATTTCCTGTAGAAAATTCTAAGATCTTTCCAGAAATTTCCTGTAGACATTTCTGGACACGGCATCTTGGGTGGAGAAATCTCTAGAATAATTGGAGAGATCCCTGAAGGAGTTCAAAGAGTATTCTAGAAGAAACCTCTGGAGAAATCACTAGAAGAACTTTCTAAGTATTTCCTCGAGAAAACCGTGAAAAAAATCCTGAAGGACCTGTGGAATAGTCGTCTAGGAAACTCTTAAGCCTCTATAATTTTGCATCAGCATTCTATTAAAACTAAAGACGTTTTTGAGACTTCAGAGACCAAGTTTAAAAAAACTTGCTACCAGCCCTGAAATTATAAATCAACGAATAGATACTTACGATGCACTTTCTGCTTGGTGTAGACGTCCCTGTTGAGTTGCTCCGCCAGCTGATGGTGACACTTACAATAGGTCTTCTCCAGCATGCCAACCTGCGCATTGCTGATGAAATCCCCGATCATACTATTATCTTCAATGTCCCCTCGGGCATCCATTTCCGTATACAGAACATTGCTGTTCCACTCGTCCCGAACGATGTGCACCAAATTCAACAACCGGATGACACCTTCGCGGAACACTTGGCTTTCGTCCGTCTGAAAGCAATGCTCATAGATGGTGCTGATGTACGACTGATGGACGGCGATCATATCGTTCAGATTATCGGCTGCTTCCAGTCTTTCGTCCAGCTGCATTCCCAGCGATTGCAGGACATGTGTCATCAGATGCGAATGGATGCACTGCACCGTGAAGATCATCCAGAACTTCAGCATGGCCAGCCTCTTCAGATTCAGATCCAGGACGCATGGCTCCTCGTACGGGGGCCGTTTCTTGTAGCATTCCGGATAGCGCAAAGCTTCCAACGTATGCAAAGCCCATTTCACCTTCAGCAGGAATCGGAACACACAGTTATAGCTGCTCATCGTTTGCTCGTTGATCATGTTGCTCAGATCCTGACTTGGGCTGTACAGAATGCGGACCTTATCGATCGCATCCAGCACCGTGGTCGTGTCGCACTTGTAGTCCGACAAGATCTCAATCGTGAACAGGGACGTCATGTCAGTGAATCTTGACGCAAGGATGTCGTTCAGCTGGATGGTCAACAGATAAGGATTGGCCCAATTATCGCCGGCTTCGATCCGTCGGAACAGATCGCTGTAGAAGTAGTACATGAGATCACTCGCCTCCAAGAGCAGCACCTTCCGTATGTTCTTCAGATGATTCAGAACGAGGAATTCTTCCTTGTAGATTGTGGTAACGAAGTGGTTGGCCGCTTGCCGCTTCGTTTCCATGAGATTCTTGATGGCGCTGAAGAGCACGTGTTCGAGAGGGAGCGTCAACTGGCCGGAGATCGCGTTCAGTCGACGGTACAGAGAGTTGGCATTGGTTAGGCAGTTTGCGGAGGTTTCTGTTGGAAGATTCGATTCGTCATCGTCCTGGTCGTCGATGCAGGCCAGCTGCAAGGAACTGCCCAATGCCAGCATCAGCACTTCATCATCGCAGATCTCCTTGATTTGGTTCTGCAAGTTTTGCAGCTTTGAAGTCGCGGCCGTGTCCTTCAGCATGCGTTCGATGGCTTGCACGTCGGGTTGTTGATCCTGTTAGGAGTGAAGTATATATTATAATGTATTTGGAAGGTATTGTTCTTATTTTACGCCGATGAGATGCTGACTAATCCCATAATCATTAGGCCGCCAAAACTCCCCATGACGAAGAGAACAAAACTGCCAAAAATAACCTTATGAACATACCTGCACGCGCTCGCCATCCACGGATTCATCCTCCACCGTTCTGAACCCCTCCAGTACCTCCACTATCGCCTCCAGGAAGCCCACGTACACCATCGGTTCCTCAGATTCCTGACCGCTCCTCAAATCGCTAATCCTGTCCAGATCGTTCAGGATGTTCAACGTATAGCCGGCCTCCAGCGAGTGGTGCATCAGCAGCCTAATGATGGCATCGTTCTCAATAACCTCGGAAACGGCCGCGCTAACGTAGAACGACCGTTTCTTACACTTGGAGAAGAGCCGAGCCTGGTAGCCTGTCATCTGGCCTCCTTCCTCGGCGTACGTCCGCTCCACCAGAAACTCCTCTCGCCAATCGTCCAGCCTGCCCTCGGTCCACCAGACATCGATCATGTTCATGTAGCCTTTGAGAGTGGACAGGAGCAACGCAAAGGCCAGGTTCGTCTTCTCAAGGCTGCCGCTGAGCTTGACGCTTCGGAACAGTCCCGACAGGAGATGGGCCACGGCGATGTGTGCCGGGAATTTGGTCCAATCGAGCACAGAAAACCGGTGGATGTCGTTGAGGTTTGTTAGCAGACGGAATTCCGGTTCCAGATCGTGGAACAGCGTTATGATGGAAATTATTTGGTCGGGCTGTTGGGCCACTGCTTGCTTCTCTAGTTCAACGATGGTCGAGTCCAGATGTTCCAGGAAGTCGCGGATTCCGGAAGCATAGCACTCGAAGCTGTAAGGTGCCGGAATTGGATTGCTGGTGGCCTCAGACACTCGACGGCAGAAGTTACGCAAGCGGTATACGATAGTCATTTGCTGGGTAAAGTTTATAAGGAATGTATGAAGGCCTCGCTCTGTGGTGCTGGACAAAGAAACATTTGGATTAATCCAAATCTGATCATCGTCAATGCGAAAGAATTTACAATTTGTGGGGTTCGTGAACATCCACAGAATCTCTCGTATCAAACAGTACTCCGACACGGTTG
This sequence comes from Aedes aegypti, assembly GCF_002204515.2. Lineage (NCBI taxonomy): Eukaryota > Metazoa > Arthropoda > Insecta > Diptera > Culicidae > Aedes > Aedes aegypti. The sequence continues at coordinate 148,187,562 of NC_035109.1, forward strand.
AAACTGGATCCGGCTTAATGAAACTGTGTGAAGCCTTCAGAATAGTCTGGTTCCAGTAGTCACAAAACGATGCTCCCTCGTGGGAACTGTTGACTTCCGCTTTTGCTTTTGAATCGTTCCACCAATTCGATTGGACGTGTTCTTTCAACCACTGCTCCGACGATGATCCATCAAAGCTTTCGTAACCCAGGTCTCGCTGTGGCGACAGAACCCTTGTGTAGACCACGATTTCCTTCGCTGTTTCCGCCGGAACTTCATTTGCTATATTACACATTTTCAAGGTTATTGAATGTATACAGAATTCTTAATTCAGATAATGAAAGTACACACCCATAGGGTGCCGGTACCAATGGTTGTAATGTACCAGTAGATTGGACTATGAAATAAAACGAACAATTTTCGATAAAACCGACATGTGCTATTTTTGGTGGATAGATCGTCTCTAGTTTAGTCGATTTTCCAAATTTCAGCTTTTTATTTTATCAAAAAGTCATATAAAGAATTAAGTTTATGCAAAAAAATTGCTCCCTTGCACCAGTCGTAGCCGTCGTGTTCCAGTAGTGGATCAACGGATGGAAGCAGTTTTTAAAATGGATGTATCAAAATGAAGAAAAGCCCTAGATTTGATTTTTATGCTTCATTCGATAGATATTATTTGCTGTTCCGTGGGAAAAATGTTAAACCTATGTAAAAAATTACCATTTTGTATAAAATTCTTTGTATCATTCCCGAACGTCTACTACTGGAGCACTAGCGCAACTACTGGAACACGTGTACCAATAGTGGCTCAAGCGATTTTATGTTAAAATATTAGTTATATCACTTTTTTTTATATTTTTCCCATAAAGTAGAGGTTGAAATCTTTTTGTTGCCGCCAAAACATCTCTGTTAAGGCTTTTCGTTATTTGTTATGATTTTTTATAGCTTAGGTAGTCCACTAATGGCACCGGCACCCTACTAGAAAACCCCTACTTGGGATTTGAAAGTTTAGTTTGAATTTTGGAGTTACGCAGTTTTCAATTTTTCAGTTTGGTTTTTCCTTAGTACGGCTGTACCTTGAACTGTTGAGAATTTTTCAATACATACTTCGTACGAAATGTTCTTCATACAAAAAAGCACAGCTTTTGTGAACATATCGGGGTGATATTCCCATTTTTTCGTAGTGTTTTTGTACAAAAACTCCGAAAAAATAACAGGTTTCCACAAACAGTCTGTGTTTTAGCATGACGGTATTTTACAAAGAATATTCTCTTAACCAACACAAGCAACTTTGCTGAACATTTTTATAAACTACAAACTTCTAAAGGAACTGAATGAATCATTGGTCGAATTTATTTGTAGAATTCCTGAAAGAATTCTTCACAGATTTCCTGAAATAATCACTGGAAGATCTTTGGAACAGTTCTTGAGATAAAGCGTGTAGATCAAGCCTAGCTATCCTTTTTCGCTCTTTTTCGACATAAATGGTTGGCACGTTCGCAATTATAGTCCGATCTGAGAAATTTTTATCTCAATAGAAGGCTTGATATTTTATATGATTGATCAATGTATAAAAATTCTAATTTATATTAAACTTTTTGCAAACGATGTAAGCAAAGCCAAAAATCAGCCCGGCCCGCGGGCCGCACGATTTTTTTTTTGGCTTAAGGTGAAACAGTTTGGAATCCAACTTTCAAGATTACACCAAAACTTCAGAAGCACTAATCTTACGAAGGAAGCATTCTACAATAGTGTATTTTTTATTTTGCTTTTGTGCATTAGCAGAAAGCTTAAAATAAGAAAATCAGGAATTTTTGCCCACTATTTTTCAGTTTTGTTCCTTTGAAAATGTGAGTAGGTGCACAAGTCGGCCATTGTGACGGCCATCTTTGGATTCCGAGATGTTTTACCTTAAACGCATCAGCAACTCTTCAAGAGTTGGTTATAAAGTTGAATTTTTATGCATAGATCATTCAGATATAACATCAAGCTTTCATTTGACGTAAACATTTCTCAGATCGGACTATTATTGCGAACGCTTCAACCATTTATGCCGAAAAAGAACCAAAAAGGTTATGCAGGCGTGGTGTAGATGAATAGGGTCCTAAAGCTCTGTCCCAATTTTAGTACCAAGTTATGTTTAGGCCGTTATTTTCGGCAACTGACTTGGCAACGAAATCAGGACTATGATTGGAAACTCGGTACCTGGAACGTCTACTATCACAAGTTGCGTGGAAAATTATTCCAAAAAATATTAATAATAAAAATAATGCTTTTAGAAGTGCGCAACAATGGTAAATCGGTCTGATGTATTCTGCGCAATTCATACTTATTTTCTACACGCTCTCCTGTAATTGTTTCTAATCCACTTCGATACCATCGATCCGCCCCCAAACCGGATGGCTTACAAATCACTCGCTGAGCTCGTCGCAATTTGTAATTATGTATTGAGCATTGCTAATCATTTATGTAGCTTTCATGTACGTGACGTATATATGCTATATGTTACAAATATGTCATAATATTAGTTGTGGTGCTAGAGAATTTCCTGAAAATCCTCTGAATTTATTTCTCTGATCGCTCTGTGATTATTCCAAAAACCTTCTTGGGACTTCCTATTGGATTATCCCGGAAACCCCTCTTGGGTTAAGGTAAGTATGCTGTTTCAATCAAGTTTCAATTCAATGCGGGCTGCGTAGCCGTGCGGTTAGCGGCGTCAGTCGTTTAGGCGTATTGCGCTACGTAGTGTGGGTTCGATTCCCGCTCCAGTCGGAGGAAACTTTTCGTCAAACGAAAAATTCCTCACTGGGCCACTGGTTGTGTTGCGTGTGTCCGTTGTCTAGTGTAAGTTATGTTCAGTCTGTGCAGCCTTTGGCTGAAGACGGTGTAAATTGTCTCTTTTTAATAAAAGTAAAAAAATTCCTTGACTGAATGAATCAAGAAATTTCCTACAGAGCGCCCCCTTTGAATTGACATTTCTTCTCAACTGCGTACTGCGATCAGAAAAATGTGAATTTCTGGACCATTTCTGGGATTCCACACATCGAGATCGGCGATCCCTTTTCTTGTAGGCTGACCATAAGCCAACCAGATAAAAACGGGACAAATAAAAAACAAAAAAGGGACAATTTTAAAAGACATAGACTATGTGATTGTGCTATTTTTCCCCGAATTCCAGATCCCCGAATGGGCCGTGTCTCCGAAGCCATTTCCCCGAATGACCCATTCCCTTGTAAAGCAATGCAGCTCAAAAAGTGCAATAATAGTCTTTACCCGAGCAGGCGAAAAAAGCTAAGTAATAGCAAATTTTTATATGGACATACAAAAGTGATATAACTTAAAAGATATAAGAGATAGAAGATCCGAAAATAATATCTAAAATTTACTCCTGGAATACTATAAGCATATCATATTTAGCTTTTATAAGATCTCACCAATATCAGCGAGCTATTCCTTACATCTTCCAACATCAAATTTAGCTGTGGCTCAGAAGTTCCAGGAATACAATTTTGAAATTATCTTCAGATCTTTTATCTCTTATTTCAATCAAATCTATATCTCGATTTAATGGTCAGAACTTTGCTTCTGCTCGGGTAGTGAGATAGTGTTGAATTAGAAAGATCGATAAGCTACCAAAGAAGGAGATATTTGATCATTCTCGACTAAATACATATTGCCAAAAACATACATTGTTCACCACCTTGAAATGCAAAAGGTTATGACAATTATGAGTGTTAGAATTTTTCGAAGAACTGAGCTATTCGGGGAAACGGGGTTTCGGGGAACTAGCATTCTGAGAACAGGCGTTGAGAGAACGACATTCGGAAAACCTCCATCCGAGGGAAATTAGCAGAACCAGATTATGCAATCCCAAGCTACATGACTGTATGATTCAATAATAGTTATTTATGCAACAAGTTGCAAAATGATGATTTTTTCAGCACGAGTTGTAGATTTATCCAACGAGGCTCGCCGAGTTTTCTTGAAAAATTCAGGATGCGTCTGGATCCTAGAGGTAATTCGGGAAGAATTTCTGCAGGAATCCTCAAAAAAATCTAGTAGGAAGGATTTGAAGGATCCTCAGATAAATTTCCGAAAGAATCCCAGAAGGTTTTTCGAAAGAATCCTAGAAGGATATCCTGAAGAATTCCAACAGGTTTTTTGGTCCAGGAAGTATTTCAAAGATATTGACGCAAAAATCTCAAAGGCATTTTTAGAAGAATTTCAGAAAGATTTTCGGAACCATCCTCGAAAGTATTCAAAAGGATTACCAAAAGCATGATTTCCGGAAGAAAACAAGAGACATTCTTACTCTAGGATTTTTAGAAGGTTTTCCGATAAAAAAAAGAGTTTTTTTCGGAGGAATTCCCGAAGAATTTCTAGTAGAACCCTAGTACATTTTTTGGCAAAATCCTTTAGGGGTCATGCACAAATTACGTCACGCTCCGAGGGGGGGAGGGGGTCAATCCAAGCGTGACAATCCTTACAAAAATTTAGGAGGACTCATACAAAAAACGTGACAAAGGGGGGGAGGGGGTCGAAAAAGTTGAAATTTAGCGTGACATAATTTGTGTACCATCCCTTAAAATATACAGAAGAAATGCATAAGGATTTTTGGTAGAATCTTTCTTAGTATTTCCGAAAATATTTTCAAGAATTTCGGAGAATTTAATTTCTAGGATTTCAAAAGTAATCCTTAAGGAGATACACGTTAAATCACATACAGATTTCTGTAAAAGGATCATCCAAAAGAATCTCAGAAGTAATACTGGAATGGTAACGATTTGTTTGGATGAATCCCAGAAGAACTTAAGAGAAATATCAGAAATAATCACAAGATTTCCAAAACAATCCCGGAGGGTTGTCCGACATTTCGCGGTAAACCATTCCGCGGTCAACCATTTCGCGGTGTACCATTTCGCGGTTTGTATTGACTGGTCTGCTGAATATGATACACCGCGCGGCTGTTGTAAAGTTTCCAAAAACGCGCATTTGCCTAAAATTCCACGCGGCAAATGATCCAGGAAAGGAACAACCGCGTTTGATGAAACGCCGCAATGTTATCTCCCATAAGAATGAAGTAAAAAGTGAGCAAAACCGCGGTTGTTCCTTTCCTCCAAGGTACGCCGCGTATCCTTTTCGGCAAACGCGTTAATATTGCAACTTTAGAGATAACAACTTTTCGTTCTACGGTTGAACAGAAAGCTACCGCAGCTGTGAAGTAACTGATTTTCACGAAGCATCATCGATCGGCTGCGATGATACCTCGGAAACCCCGCTACTGACTGTTGTTTTCTGCTGTTTTTCAAAGCTTTGGACCAGTCTTCCCAAACGAACACCGAACACGTTGGTTCAGGCGGTTTCGTACGCTCCGCTTTCGTGTGCAAACCGAAACGCTCGAAACTAAACCGAAACCCAAACATGTGTAAAGTGAACTTCGGTTCAAACGCCGGTTCGAAAACCGGTCCATTTGTACCTCGATTGCAACCGTGGTTCAAATGTTAGTGCCAATCTTCGGTTGCATTCGAGGTTCAGAACAATGACACAAACGGACAGATACAAAAAAAGTTGATATCCACGCTTATCAATTTCTACTTATTGAGTCCTGTTGTTTGATATAGGGTGATGTGCTAGTATCCATCGTATCAAGCATTGATCAGTGAGAACTGCAATTTTCCCAGTATTGCAGTGAATGATGCTGATACGAACCGATGCCAAACAATTCTTTCTCAAAACGGCTTTAGCATTGTACAATAATTTTGATAAATCTTGATCTGTTTTTGGGAATAATGCAAAGAAAATGCATCTTATCGTATTCTCAATCCGTCGTATCGTTTTCAACTCCGTCGCAATCAGTTTCCAGATTCGTCTCACAACTTACGGCTCACTGTGATGCATTGAGTGGTTAAAACCAGGGTTGGGAAAACATTTGAAACTCACTCTACAGTAGCCAAACAAAGCCAATCACAGTCAGCGAAGCCAGTGAAACTCACGCCCATCGCTGCTGTAGGCAAATGCCTTGAAAATTGCAAAACACCCGTTGCTAAGGGCAACCCGAAATTACTGTAGAAAAATGTTCTATTTCCCGCTGCATTTTCCGCATTTGGAGCCTTCAATGACACTCATGATTTAGAAAATTCGTGCACCCAACAGAGGCTACTTGATGAGATTCACGTTTTTGAACTACTGTACTGGGAGAGCCACGTGATTTTCGCGAAAAGTCAAGCCTACTACTATTACCATTCCCAGCACTGGTTAAAACACAATATATCAACGCTATAATAAAATCTCGCGTAACTTTTCAAAACGGCCTATCTAACAATTCACACATTTTGAGTAAATCGAGCTTGAAGGTTGTGAAAATACATTTTGAAACTGTATCAAAATGAAACAATTTTTCCCCACTGTGTTGCTTGTAGAGGGAAGCAGTGTAATAGAGTTCAACGTAAGAAATGAAATTTTGTCAATTTATTTGGAAATTACATTGAAATCTATAAAAACATCAGATAGGACGTTTTGACCAAAAATATGTACATAGGATAAATCACATAGGTCGTTCTGTTTCAACAATTGTTACATTGGACATTCACTTCGGTCATTTTGTTTCAGTTATAGTAACATCGGACATTTTGATTTGAGCACACAGCAAGCATGTTTTATTTCATTTTGTATCCACGTGCGTTGAACTGCTTCAACATTCAAGTTGAACTGCTCATTTTGTTGCGGTGTGATAATCGCAGGCACCAGCTGTGCTTTGTTTTGATTCATTCAATGCCACGACGTCACTTTCTCCCCTCCGTCTGTGTGTCCTATGTAACAAAAGAAGGAGGGAAAACGTTGAGCTGTACATGGGACTTTTTGCTTTCTCGCTGTTTCTCTCTCAATCTTCTCCCCGTTTCAATGCTGGTTTCGCCCACACTTGTTCGTGTGTGAGTTACCCACTGCACGATGGGTGGTGACGACTGTGTTGCATTCGGCACCAGCCGTCGGCGCAAACAAATAGCGGTGGGAAATGATGACGATGACGGCGCCGTCGATTGTGTTGTAGGAAACCAATGCCAAACAAATACATACACCTTCTCCGCTCTTCGGTGAATGATTGCTCTGCAAATACCTATATGTGCGCAAGTCGCGCATGCACGTTGCTCGTGTTGCTGCCGTGCCAAAATACAGTTTTGTGTACATCGTTCTCTTTTTGTTATTAATATTAATATTATTATTAATATTATTATTAATATTTGAGCGTATTCAATATTGCGAGGCAGAGCGACTCTGAAAATATCGACATTTTGTTGCGGTGTGCTAATTGGAGACACCAGCTGTGCTTTGTTTTGATTGATTCAATCCCATGACGTCATTTCTTCCCCTCCGTCTATGTGTCCTATGTAACAACAGAAGGAAGGGAAACGTTGAGCTGTATGTAGGACATTTTGCTCTCTCACTGATTCTCCCTCAATTTTTCCCCCGTTTTTATGACGGTTTGGCCCACATGATCATGTGTGAGTTTCCCACTGCATGACGTGGTGGTGGTGACGGCTGTGTTGCAATCAGCACCAGCCGTCGGTTGAAACAAGAAATTGCGGTTGGGAATGATGACGATGACGACGCCGTCCATCTTGTTGTAGGAACTTGAGAAAGGAGCCCACGCCTAACAACATACAGCTTCTCCTCTCTTCGGTGTTTGATCGCTCTGAAAATATGTGTGAGCAAGTCGCGCATGTACGTTGCTCGTGTTGCTGCCGGGAAGCATATTTATACGCTTGATCGATCATGCATCTGAATCAGATTGATACAATGACATCATGATGCTCAATCTTGTGCTCAATATCATTCCCCTATATACATGCAATGTGCTAATAATATGAAAAGAGAAGTTGCAGCTGATCCAATTCATCGAAACGGTAAAACATGGTTTGGCAAAAAGACCAAAATACCGTTTTGTGTAACTCATTCTCTTTTTGTCACTTGAGCGTTTTCAATTTTGCGAGACAGTGCGACTCTGAAAATATCGACTGAAATGATTGAGAAGCAGTTATTAAGGCATTCTATACATCTAAGTAGTGTCTCAGACAAGCTTCTACAAATCATTCTACCTTTTAAACTCCATTTCAAAGCTTTATTCAGGAATGTCCAATGTAACATTAGAATCGTGTTTATTCATAAATGTTACATAGGACATGTGGTTGGTTCTCTGATCAAAGGTCCAATGTAACAATTGATTAAAAGCGATGCAGTTTTGAACATTGGTCATTTTGTTAAGCTTTTAATAGATTAATTTATTGTTAATATATCAGAACGAGTGTTCTAGTGTGCTGCTAAGTGGTGCAACGCAAATGATTTGCAATGATAATCTCGATTTGTTTACATTTGTTACTTAGGACGTTTTGAAAAGTTACGCGAGAAATGTTTCACTAGATTATATAGATCACCGGGCATCTCCCTCCATTCCTTCAGCATGTTGGAATATACTAATTTCCTTTAAAATTAATTGTTCGTCATCAAAATTCAGCCCAAACATATGAACACAATTCCTTTTGACCGTACAATTATGGCATTTGCTCACAGTACAGCGAAAACAACACAATCAAAGGAATCGTATATTTACGTCGAGCGTCGCGCACACATTGATGCGCACAAGCTTTTTTTTCTCAGTACGACGGATAGAACTTTGTTTACATTCTCAATCATACGCGGCGGGTGAGGAAATTTCGTAAAATTTGGTGATTTATTGAAGTTTTACGGCGTGTTATTGGAATGAGATCCTTCAGTGAAGAAGTACGAAGGTTTTCCATAGTGAAAATAAGTGCCCGGCGAAGTAAGACACCCACGGGGGCAGGCAGAAACTTGTGTTGGAAAGTGGTGTGACTGATGTCGATCTCTAAGCATTTCTCTCAAATCGTGTTCGTCCATGCGATTTCGGTGAAAAAGTGTAAAGTGGATGATTGAACTGAAGTTATTTATCGAAATACATTAGTTTCATTGCATTTTTGGTGTACAGGTGGACGAATCATAAAAGCTTTCACTAAATTACATTTGGAAAATGAATCTATGTTGCAGGTAAGTTGGAATATCCGCCGTAGTGGAACATTTTAAGTTTGATACGACGAATAGTAGCTCTTACGACGAAGTAGAACGAAACCCTAGTAAAATCCTTGGTTTTTTTTTTCATAAAGTTACCGCTAAATGTTATTTAAAGTATTGATCTTAGTTGATCTGCTTAAATGAAACATTTATTCAATACTAGTGGTCCCGGCAAACTTCGTCTTGCCATCAAATAGGCTGTTGAAAAACGATTTGAATCGTCCCATACAAAATGACAGTTCCGTTCATTCTCATTATTTCGACTTTCCTGGTGAATATGATGGGATTTTTTTGTACACAAACACGTTGGAACCCTTGTAGAACAAAGCGGAGACAGAATCATACAAATCCGTTGACCCGTTCGTAAGTTATTTCGTGACATACAAACACCATTCCATTTTTATTTATGTAGATGACGTAGAAATCAGAGGCGTCGCGTCCACATGTGCAACATGTGCACTGCACAGGTGACAATTCGTTCAACTTAACCACCTACAATATGTACTGCTTTTGAAGTTCAATTTAATATTTCTTTTAACAAAATTTAGCCCATTAAAATTATTCTTATTGCTGATAGCTTGCAACGCAATTTTCACCTATCAATTGTTAAATTTTTGCTATGCAAAAGCTGTTTCGTGCGAAGCGCGAATCAGACTTAATTTTCTCTACGCGCTCAGCGCGATGCATGCTGCGCAACACTTTGTTCCACGCTAAACTTTGCTGCTGTGACGATAACAACCAACGCGTGCACTATCCTCGAGAAACGTGTTGCCTTGCAACGTATACGCAATCCTGTGTATGTGGTAGAAAGATTTTTGAACTACAAATGCCAGTGTGTAAGTAAATCAGTCCACGAGAGAGATCCATTTTCTTGCTCTCTTTTGGTTTTCGCGCTTTCAGCAACGCCAAGCTTGTGGTGTGAAGTGCAGGCGTGATGTTTCAGGCGGCTGGCAGTAGGGAGTTTTTTTTTTAAGTTGGCACTCGGTAATAACTCTGTTGTTTTTTGTTATTTACTTATTAAAAACCTCGCTTTTAACATACAGCATTAGCGCGATAGTATACTTACGATGGTCAATCAGAAGACAACCAGAAATTATCTCAGGTGCGGTCGCGCCCTCCTTCATCGCCAGCATCTTCACGCTTGTAGTGTGTTTTAAAAGTGAGCATTTTTCATGATGCGTGCACTAAGTACACGATGTAACCGATCGTGTACTTATTTTATGCAAAAGTATCGTAAAACGGGGTGAACAGAAAAAAGTAGGGCGAATAGAAACGAAGCGACCTACAGTTAGAAATGCCACTAGTATGTAATGATAATCTTTAAAAACCCGACTGAAATATTTTTGTTTCTTTAGTTCAATAGCAAAAGAGTAAGGTGTCTATATCTATAGAATCTTTTCAAATTCAAAATTTTGCATGACATGAGAATAAAATAATAAAATCTCAACAACAATTTTTTTTCCCATCAAGTTAACTGTCCATACTCGCATAATAGTCTCATTTAAATATATAGGAAATCCCATATAATATGGGACTGTTATGCGAGTATAAGCAGTTAACACAATTTGATTTTTTCAATGCACTTAAAATGAAAAAAAGTACTGATATTTAATAAACATTTTTCTATTCGCCCTATGTTACGGTATGTGGGCTATGATCACAGCCCTGCATTATAATATTAGTTAAAATTCAATGCTGACCCGCATAAATAAAACTATTTTCATATTCAAACTTATAATTTGCCCATAATGAGGACAAATCCTGATCATTGAAAAACTGTTGGTTGAATTGATAAATCAAACTAAACAACCCAGCATCTGAAAACTAAAATGTTTTGAATCAACTGAAAGACTAGAAGAAAATTATGTTTGAACAAGAAGGTTTGTAGCCACTAGTTACACATTTTCAATAATTTAAAAAATTGTTTGAATTCAATAATAATAATGGCAAAAATATAATGACACTAATTCATAAGTGCACATGTTGATAATTAGGCAACGCGACGCCTCTGGTAGAAATATATCCACGAGGATTTCAACCGTTCCCTGTCTGCCGGCTTTGTGCCACTATTTGAACCCAAGTTTGAACCGAAGTGCACATGTACTGGGTTCGGTTTGATACAAAGCAGCGCCGTCTACTGCACAATGACTGTTTTTCCAAATTCGACTTGAAAGGTCTCTCAAGTGACTATATGTAAGTACCTGAAAAGATCAAAAATGGAATAAATGATTTTTTTTGGCTTTTCCCCTCCAAGTCCAAGTAATCATTATGAAAAAGAGAACTCAATCTGTCACTCTTCGGCTTTCTTAAGAATATCATTTAGTTCAATTCAACAAAAAAGATCATTCTCTCCAAACCACTCGATCGGTTCAGACGGTCTCTGACAAGGATTGTGAAGCGCGTTCGCGAGCGAAAAGTGAGAAAAGGAAAAAGTGCCTGACTAACCTCAAGTAAAAAGTTGTACATATTAGTGATAAGATTACATTATTAGGGGGGTCTGTAGCCTTGAGGTTACGCTTTCGCTTCATAAGCGGAAGGTCATGGGTTCGATTCCCAGCCCCTCCACAAAAACCCGTCCAGCTACCAGAAGACGCCTCACGGACCGTGCTTCGGGGAGCACATCCATCCTCCGTCAGTATCAGATGGTGACTGAGACAAACTGACCCTCTTCGCAGGCAGCTAGCCTCACTAACAGCAGAGCTCTCTCCTACCTGCTCGGTGTGAGAGTAAGAGAGTAGGAGAGAGTGAAAGCAGATGTAAATATAGATAAGCTGAAAATAGATCTGTATCGGTAAAGAAGCTACAGATCAACTGATTCCGGCACAGTAGTGGCCACGAGCATAGAGTGCCTTAAAAAAAAAAAACTATAAAAAAAAAAAAAAAAGATTACATTATTGATTACTGTAAGTATTCTCCATTACGTTGATTCAATTAGGTGTAAGACTATAAAAGTGCTTTTTGGGGATATTGATATATAAGGGAGGGTAGGGAATTCTGATGTGGAAACATGATGGGGACGGGAGTTGGAGACAAGATGGAGGATGATGATTGGGCAAAAGTGCCATTACGGAAGTCAAAAGCAAGACACAAAGACACAGACGACGACAGTGACTATGACAGAGAGACAAAGAGAAATAAAAAACAAGGCAACTACACAAGGAAATTGGACAAATATCAGGCCACACGAGTATTGAATGACAACGCTAACGGACATACAACTACGAACGAAACAGAAATCCAAGAAAAACAAAATGGCGATTTTACTGAAAGCAACGAAAATCAGACCACACGCACACAAAAACAGACAGGTACAGTACACAAGTCAGACAAATACACGACAAGACAGAACAAAGACAAAACCGACGGAATTTACGATGACGGATGGATAAAAAACCAACACTACAAGACATTTATTATTGAAAAGGAAATGAAAGACGAAGACAAAACCAATAACGTGAAATACCCACATCCCATGGAGGTAGCAAAAATGCTCAAAAATATTGGAGTAACGAAATACAGTGCAATGAAAGGAGTTGGTAGGGGAAAATTCCAAATTAGTTTTGAGAAACCCAGAGATGCAGAACAGTTACTAAACTCAACCCTACTCAAGGAAAGTTTTGGCTACTCAATCTTTGTCCCAATGAGGTTCAAAGAGAGCATAGGTGTAGTAAGGGACATTCCACCATCTATCACAGAAAACGAAATTATGGAGAATATGGTATGTGGAAACAACATTAAGGTATCGAAAGTGGAAAGAATAAAGAAACGGGTAGGAGAAGGAAAGTTTGTACCAACGTATTCGATAAAAATGTTTGTGAAAGGAGAAAATCTACCTGAAACTGTGGAAATCTATGGGTCGAATAGGTATGTTGAACCTTACATTTTTCCTCTGAAGTTATGCATGAAATGTTGGCGTTACGGTCACCGAGAAAAGTTTTGCAAAGCGAAAGAAATAAGGTGCTGTAACTGCGGACAAGAACATCAAGAAGATAAATGCGAAACAACGGAATCGAAATGTGTGAATTGTACAGGAAATCATAAAGCATCGAGTAAGGAATGTCCGGAAAGAGCTAGACAAGACCTAATTAGACAAGACATGGCCATAAATAAAACATCCTTTTTCGAGGCATCTGACAAATACCCAAAACGACCTAAAAATAACGTACAAGGAAGACTCGACTCCATCAGAGATTACCCACCACTGGAAATTGGAAATCAACAAATGAATAAATCACAAATCAAAAATACCCGAAACATTGTAAACACTAAACCAAATTTTCCGACACCTCAAAATTGGTTCAACACACAAAACTCGAAACACGAATTCCTAACTAATCCGTACAAAACAACCGATATTGAAAAACTAACCCAAATGATCAAAGATGACCTCATTAAACAGTTTAACCTTAACAAAATGTTCGACAAAATTAAAGCGATCCAACAAACCATAATCCAAAGTTCCAAAAAAACCGACTCAATAGAACAAGACCTGTTACTGATAAACATAAGTGAAGAATTAAATAAAATAGTAAATCCGGAAGTAAGTACATAAACCTGAAAAATACAATAGTAAATAGTCAATCATGCATAACAAGCTACGAAAACTTAAAATTATTCAAAATAATGTTACTAGTATACGTCCTATAGATACTAGAGAAACAATCAAAAACTTCCTCTCGCAAAATAGTACAGACATAGTCATACTGAGCGAAATTTGGCTAAAGCCAGATGAAAGTTATAAATTTCCCGGCTACAAATTATTAACCGAAGCCAGATCCACCGGATACGGTGGAGTTGGCTTTTTGATTAAAAATGAAATTGCTTTCAAACCTTTTACATTGCCAAAATTACTTCCAGTAGAATCAATAGCAATTATCACTCAGAATACACAACCAAAAATATTATTTATATCCATTTACATACCACCTCTTCCAGTTAACAATAGTGAAATTAGAGAACCACTGATAAAATTATTTGACACAATAGAAAATTTTGAAGGTTCGGTGATATTAGCAGGTGATTTTAATGCTCATAACAAACTTTGGAATCCACTACAAGAAAATTGCCCGAGAGGCGAATTACTAGAACATTTATTAGATAGTCGAGAAATGGTAATATTAAATGACGGCTCTAGTACATTAATTAAACCCCCAAACTCCATTCCATCTTCAATAGACCTAACGCTTGCAACACCGGATCTAGCTTGCAAAATAGACTGGAATGTTATCAACGAGGATTTTTTTAGCAATCACAGAGTAATAGAATTTGTAATAGACAATACAGTTAATAATTATAACTATAAAACAGAATATTTTAACAAGAAACAGGCTATAGAAAAATTAAACGAATTACAACCCCATGCATTCCACGTACCAGAAGACATCAATGAAATAGTTCAAGAGAAATTCAAAGAATGTACATACAAAACAAATAAACAGAAAAACAAAAACCCAAAAAAATGGTGGACGAATCGTATAAAAGAATTACTGGACATAAAAAACGAAAATCTCAAACAATTTTATAAAAACCAAACAGAGAAAAATTTTACTGAATTCAAAAAGAGTAGAGCAATACTAAAAAGAGAGATTCGAAGAGAAAAAAGGAAAACTTGGAAAGAATTAATAGACTCAATTGATGGAAATATGAACAGCAAAACACTATGGAACACAATAAAAATGGTTGGTGGTGGAAGGCCATCAAAAAACAATATACATCTTTTAAATAATAAAGTTATTTCACAACAGTTCATGAATATAAATTTTCCTCCAATTACTGAAACAGTCAATTATACTCCAAAAAATGGAAACATTATTAAAATAGACTATAGAGAAATATTAAAAATAATAAAATCAAAAAAAGATCATTCAACACCAGGTATAGACAACTTATCATTTTTTATTTTAAAAAATCTTAACTTAAACTTAGTTATTAGATTTGCAGAACTGCTCAACGAAGTGTTAATATCATGCAATATACCAAATGAATGGAAATCAATAAAAGTTATACCACTCCTCAAACCCTCAAAGGATTCAGATAATCCACAATCATATAGACCACTAGCGATGCTAAATGTATTGATTAAGCTTATAAATAATGTAGTTAAAAATAGATTAAATAAGTTCATAGAAGACAAACAAATCATTCCAACAAACTCATATGGATTTAAGAAGCATACGTCAGCTATTAACTGTGTAAATACTCTAGTCACAAAAGTACAAGAAGCTAAGAAAGAGGGTATGGTCGTTGCGGCCACTTTTCTTGATCTTAGTAAGGCGTTCGATAATGTTGACATAAATAAATTATTATCTATAATGGAACAATTAGAAATACCAACTGAAATTATAAATTGGGTCTACGCTTACCTTAAAGAGAGAAAAATGATACTAGAATTAAATGATGGATCGCATATAGTACAAATATCAAATAAAGGACTACCTCAGGGCTGTCCATTATCACCTATACTTTTCAATATTTACACCAAACTGATTCACAATATAACTAGGAACGGGGAAACTTTAATACAATTTGCTGATGACTTTACAGCTATCGTAGTAGGTTTCAGTGTGGCAATAGTCGCTGAAAAAATGACAAGTTTTTTAAGTCGATTAGCAATAGAGTTCAAAAAATTAGGAATGGAATTAAATCCTAATAAGTCAGCTTGTATGATATTCAGAAACAAATTTGACCCAACAGTATCTATAAAAATAAATAATTCACCAATACCAATAGTCCAAACACACAAAATCTTAGGAATCCACTTAAATTATAAACTTTCATACAAAACTCATATTGATAACAGTATAGTAAAAGCGAAGAAAAAAATAAATATTTTAAAAATGATAAGCCGAAAACGAAGTGGTGCACATCCCGATCAAATGTTAAAAATCTATAAAGCAATAGTACGCCCTCACTTAGAGTATGGTATAACAATCATAGGAACCACACCAAAAACAATATTCCAAAAATTAGAAACTACGCAACACCTTGCAATCCGAACTTCATTAAGACACTTAAAATCTACACCTAATCACGTAGTATTATACGAGGCAGGAGAACTTCCCTTAAAATATAGAGCTGAAATGTTAGCATTGAAAGAAATAGCTAAAACACTTTACTACAATAAAAGTACGATTATAGAAAACCTCAATAATGTCATGAGTCAAGATTCGATCCCGAAACACACATCGTATTTAGAAAAAACCGCTTCAGTCAATAATTTCCTATTCTATCAATTAGCTCCAAAAATAGACCCAATTTATGATGAAAATATTTATAATAAATTATCGATTGCCAACAACATTAAAGATCTAAATAAGAAAGCATTAAGTATTAGCTCACAAAAACAATTAGTTTTAGAGTTAATTTCAAACAAATACAATAACTTTTATCAAATATATACAGATGGGTCTATAATCAATAATTTAGTAGGATTTGGTTACTACGACACACAGGAAAAACTTTCATACAGTAGTAAGCTCAAAACTGGATTCACAATTCTTAATGCAGAAATAGTTGCCATAATTAATGCTATAGAATATGCAAATCATAAAAACATAGAGAATTTAGTTATATTCACAGACTCCAAAAATGCTTGCACGTTACTATTAAATTTTCACAAAACAGACAATTTTTTGATTACTAAATTACTTAATGATATACACAAATCCAACATTAACAATATTCACATTCAATGGATACCAAGCCACATAGGGTTGATTGGTAACGATAGAGCTGATCAAGCAGCTAAACTGGGTACTACTAGAAATAAAGAAGAACAAATAGGATATACTTTAGGTGATTTAATAAATGTTTTCAAAAACGAAGTTTCAAGAGAATGGCAGGATCAATATGATTTAATTTCAACAGAGAAGGGTAAATTTCACTACGAACATTCCAGAATAGTAAACAATAGACCATGGTTCAAAGGACTTAATCTAACAACTTACGAAATAATACAAATAGGACGAATTAGAACTGGACATGTTGTTACAAAAGAGAAACTTGCTAACTGGAATCTTGTCTCCAATTCACGTTGTGACCATTGTATGAATACTGAAGATTTGATGCACATACTATACGGTTGCTCACATTATGACACACACAGAGTAAATTTTCCAATACTGTACAATAATACACCATTAATTGATATTCTTAACGAAAATAACCCCAAAGAGTACAAACAAATAGTCGAATATCTGAGAAGAATTAACAAAAATGTTTGAGATTAACTATTAAAAAAACACGTAAATGTAATCAGGTCACTATTAAAGTATAGCAAATTACTGAAGGGGCATCAGATTCGGTCGTCCCGTTTGATCAATTTTAAAACACTACTACAAACGTCACAATCCTTGGCTTTATGGACCAAAGAGGTCTGAGCCACAAATCAAGAGAGAAAAAAAAAAAAACAAAAAAGATCTAAATAATATTGAAGCTTCAGAAAAAGCTAAACTTATGTTCGATGTCAGTGTGACATGGGAACATTTCCAGAAACCTGAACGAAATTTCCAGAATCTCGCTCAGTGATGTCGGTGCCATGGGGTCATGGAACAAAACATTTTCGCATGGATGCTAAATACATTATTTGCGGAGGTTCTTCTCACGCTAAGGACGTCTGTTCTGTGAAGGAAGATACCACAAAATTTGTATGTGCAAATTGCGGTGCCCTCATAAATCTAACTAACAGGCTCGTGCCAGACAGATGAACGGTAATGTCCGTTACAGTAACGGTCGTTTCCGGAATTTCCCTGGTAGAATATCGAACAATGCTCATTTTTCAGTTAACGATTGCTTGGTTAACCCTCTAATACCCAAATTTTTATTTTCGATTTAAGTATTATTTTTCGTTATCTAAAATCGTTCTAAACACGTTTTGGGCATTTATTTATTTTTATACGCAAATTTTTAAATTTTGGTTTTTGATTTTTATAATTTTTATTTCTGAACATCCCTAGCTTTTTTTCATTTTTTCTTGAAGCCTTTTCTAGTTGTTAATTTTTGGCAATAATAAAAATTTAAATTGTTACGGTATTTTTAAAAATATTAAATTTTTAATTTTTTTTCGGAGCGTATTTTATTTTCCGTGTAACTAACGGAAAAACAGGTTTGAAATGATTTTAATACCACCAGGCTCTTCGTTTGTGATAGGTTAATCGTAGAAAAATATAAAAGATACGATTTTTTATATTACACGTTAAATGAAGCCCAGGCATTTGTAGGTTATATAAGAATGCAATTTTTCAAACAACTTCTAAAAATACAAAAAAGTTTCAAAAGCCATAAAAAACTTTTCTTATATGCGTGTTATGAGTCAAGGTATCCAGCTTTTTACGAGCGCTAATGGCTGCCGAAAACAGGCTCGCTTTCTGGTAGGGATTCAACGATTTGACGTTTAGCTTGGGTCCGTTCAATAGAAAATGACCCAAGCCAAACGTCAAATCGACATGTCCCTACCAGAAATCGAGCCTGTTTGTGGCAGCCATTAGCGCTTTCAAAAACCTGGATAAGCCAAAAATAAAATCATTTTGATTTGCGAGCTACGAAAAAATACACAAAATTCCAAAGTGTACCCCGTCTAAAGGCGGGGTTGGGTATTAGAGGGTTAAGAATCATACCCATCAGGAAGATTATAATCATGCTCATTCACAAACTAATTTTATTCCGTTGGGTAGCCGTTTGAATCTTTTACTTTAAAATGGATCTACCCAAGGAAAAATCCTATGCTGATATCGTAGCAGGTAATTTTAACTCCTCCCTTTTTCATACTACGAGTAACCGTTTTAATTGTTTCAAATCAAATGAAAAAAAGAACCTTCTACTCCGCCTCTTCGTCTACCGAAAATTCTAAAGGAACGCACTTCTAGTGATATGTCAATGGATTAATTACTGAAACAGTTACAGTACTGACCCGATTTTGTCAGCCCCCGATTTTGTCTGCCCCCGATTTTGTCTACCCCCGATTTTGTCAGCTTTTTGACCCGATTTTATCAGCCTATTTTAAATTTGTCAAAAAAATTGTTATCGTCATGTTTTACCACGTTTACATCAAAATTGATGATGATGTTTGATGTCATGCACGCATGGGCGTAGCCAGAGGGGGGGAATGGAAATGCCTTTTATTAAGCGTTAAAAATCGATATTACCAATATAAGAGAGGGGGAGGCCCTGATCAAAAAACTGATTACTCCCATGTCCATCGCCCTCTTAAAAGTCAATGTAACCATGTAACACGTCAAAATTTGAAAAACAGGAACAAAATAAAAAGACCCGATTTTGTCAGGTTCCCTATTTTGTCAGCCTGAAATTCATCGAGGGGCTGACAAAATCGGGTCCTTACTGTATTACTGAAACTTATTTTAAACCTGGATCAAAACTTAAAAGAGATCGTAATGATCGACTTGATGGGGCATGTGGGGGAGTTGCAATCATCATTCATAGGCGTATAAAACATCAACTGTTTTCGTCATTTGAAACTAAAGTTTTTGAAACTTTAGGTGTTTCTGTTGAAACACAGCTTGGTAAATATACTTTCATAGCTCCCTATTTGCCTTTTCAATGCTCTGGACAGCAAGTTAATTTGCTCCAATCTGACTTGCGAAAATTGACTCGCAATAAGTCAAAAATTTGTCGTTGGTGACTTTAATGCCAAACATCGGTCATGGAATAATTCTCAAAGTAATTCCAACGGCAGAATTTAATTCGATGAGTGCTCTTCAGAATATTTCTCAATTCAATACCCTGATAGCCCTACGTGTTTCCTCTTCTAGAAATCCTTCTACGATTGATTTAGTCTTAACCGACTCTAGTCATCTTTGTAGCCAACTGATTACTCATGCTGATTTTGATTCTGATCATGTCCCTGTTTCATTTCAAATATCACATGAAGCGATTCTCAATCCTATCAGCTCCACTTTCAATTGTTTTCGAGCCAACTGGAATATATATGAAACATTTATTGACTCTAATCTTGATGTTAACATTTCTTTACAAACAAAACTTGATATTGACAATGCTCTGAAACTAAGTTACTCAGAACTTCGAAAATATTCTCAATCAAGAGAACGTTTTCGAAAATGCCTGTGAGACTAATTTGGAAGAAGTGAGAACTATTATTAAAAAAAAAAAATAAAAATATGAAAGCTCCTGGCGATGACGAAATTTTCTTCATCCTCATCAAGATACTTACAGAAAGTAGCTTATCATTCTTAGTTGATATATTTAACAAATGTTTTCCATTAGCATATTTTCCTGCCAAATGGAAAAATGCTGCAGAAGCTTCTAGCACAGACAAACAGACGTCACACTCTCATTGATGTCCATCGACCACCTTTTGAACGGTCAATTTAAATATATTGTAAGCGGCTAATCCACCACCCGCACTTTTACGTGTAACAAAGTTGATCCGTTCCAACAAATCTGAAGGATATTCTACTGGCAAGACTAGAATAGACTCTTCTAGACATAGAAAAAGCATTCGACAGTGTTTGGCATGAAGGCTTGATTTTAAAATAAAAAAAAAATAATTTTCCAACATACATTGTTAGAATAACTCAAAGTTATCTGTCAAATCGTACACTTCAGGATAATTATCAGAGCTCCAAGTCTGAAATACTTCCTGTAAAAGCTGGTGTTCCCCAAGGCAGCATTTTGGGACCAATATTTTACAATACTTTCACACCTGACTCATTTGAGTTACCTCAGGGATGTCAAAAATCCTTGTTTGCGGATGACACAGGCCTCTC